>NC_042296.1:10560449-10835449 GCF_901000725.2 Takifugu rubripes | reverse complement strand
AATTCTGCTTTGTCTGATCGCCAGGTATTTCAATTAACTAGGCTTTTGTCATAAAAAACGTCCGTTTTTATCTAAATAAATACGGACAGGAAGAGTCAGTGCACCATAAATCCACAAATAAATGTTTCCTCCAATATCATCGCGAATTCTGAGAGTAAAAATGAGGATTGTCGTGGAGAGAAATGAGAGTTTGTTCACAAAAGGCCGGAACCTGATACGCCGTCTCCAAGACAACAGATTCGGACGTGTGTAATTACCGCCTGGAATCGCGCAGACGAGCGGATGATTCGTGCGTGTTCTGGAGCGGGCTGCTGTGATTTACAACCCGACACGGACTGACACTAAATGTTTCACGGACGTTCGTGTCCGTGTGTTTGTTCGGTGTGAGTGAAGGAGAGACTGCAGCGAGGGCCGAGCGTTCAGAATCACTGTCCATTTGAACGTTTAATAGTCTTCCAAAATGCAATAAATTACATGCACACATTTACACATTTTACACGGTTCTTCTATGACTGTCAAATACAATTGCATATTCCTGTGAAATTTGTACACGAGTCCCATAGAAGGAAAAAAAAAAATCTCAAATCAACATTGGTTTTTTTTTTTTTTTTTTTTTTTTTTTTAATATAACGTCCCTGATCCAAGAGCCAAAGAGTGCTGTATCGAGTTGGGGGTCTGCAAATGGGAGGCCACGGTGCTGCCCGCTGAGGTGTACCAGGACCCCGAGGTTTCCAAAAAATTAGAAGCGGCGTTGTTGATGTTCTGTGGCTGCAGGCTGTGCGCCCTGGACGGGCCCTGCGTGTCCCAAACGGCCGGGGACTGTGGAGAGTTGCAGGCCATGGGGTCGCTGGAGCTGGGGCTGTGTTCGGGCGGAAGCTCGCCGTTTTTCATGATCTTCTTTATTTTGGATCTCCTGTTTTGGAACCAGATTTTGACCTGAAGATCGGGGAGGAGAAGATACGTTAGCTCGATGTGATTTAGACGAGGGGCGATGCGTAAAGACGCACAGAAGCCGCGTGAAAAGAGATTAACAGGGGGGGAAAAATCATAAATCGAAATTTCAGATAAAGATATTTTAGTTTAGGGGTGAATTTAAGTTGGAAAACCTCACCTGTGTTTGTGTGAGCCCCAGCGAGGCAGCCAGCTCGGCTCTCTCCGGCAGCGCCAAGTACTGTGTGTTCTGGAAGCGCCTCTGCAGGGCGGCCAGCTGGAAGCTGGAGTAGATCGTCCGGGGCTTCCTGACTTTCTTCGGCTTGCCGTTCACCATCCTCACCTCAGGCTCGGTTATTTCCTTTTCTGATAAAAATAGGAAAAGAAGAATAGTAACTATGCGTGTTTGTTAAATTCTTCTATAATGAAATACGCCTTCGCTACTTGACGGAAAATATTTTTAGGGAACAAAGCGCAAAAAGATGTGGTTTGAAATAGTGGAAATTCTTCTCCCTGAATTTAGGTTTCATTCTAATTATTTAAATATCGATACATTAAAGTCTGTAGGCAATTTAAAAAAAAAAGAAAGAAAAACTACGGGATAAAATATGGCAGCTCGTTACCATTTAAAAAATCATCTTCTAATAAAAAAGAAACATGTCCCGTACCTTGCGGACTCGGCTGCGCTTGTACTCTGCTGTAAGTCCCGTACTGGTGGTAGGTGGGGGTCGTGTACGAGCTGTAGTCTGTGTAGGATTTTGTCGAGTAATTTCCAGCGGTTGCGGCGTTGACGCCCGGGTACTGGTACTGGTAGGCGTTGAGCGGCTTCCCGTACGAGGAGGAGCTGGGCGAGCAGTAGCCGTGAGTGACTCCCGCTGCGGGGCTGTAGTAGCCAGAATCCGTGGCGGTGGACTCGGGTAAAGTAGGAGATTCCTGAGACGGATGGTGCATGGTGGAGAGTTGAAAAGAGCTCTGGAAATCTGCAGCTTTCACACTCGGGATCCTCCGGTCGAATACTCCAGTCATTCTTCGAGAAGAAATACGCGCTTTTGTTTTATTGGATGACCATAAAAAAGTGAGGCAGTCTGACTCCAAAGTGGGCTGAAGACTACTCTGACATCGGTGAAAGGCTGTCAGGCCGTCGGGCTCTGATGAAGACTACCGCCAGCTACGCAGCAAAGACTTGGTTAAATCCTAAATCGCGCTCTTACGCACTGCAGGGAGGATCTGGTTCCATTGGCCAAGGCGCGCACAGACACAGCTACACCCAGTTCACTGAGCCAGCGTTCTTATAGGGGGAAACCACCTGGACTATGTGGCAGCATTGTTATGGTTTTACGCGATCAATCAATGGGAGCAATTAAAGTGTTGGCCTTGGATTGGCAAAGAATTAACAAAAGGAAAAACCTTTTTACCAAAAAAAAAGCCTTACGCGCGAACTGGACAGACGTCTATAAATGAAATTTGTTTTAAAAATTAACCTAATTTTGTACTTTTTAGAGACCAAATGTGAACCGCACAGTGACAACATGCAAACATTTTGCAATGTCACATTTGAAATAATCCACGCAGAGAATTGCAGTCATTTAATTTTTACAATAATTTAATCAAAGTAGTATATCAATTCAACCATGTCTTGGTTAAAAGTACAAATAATATGCTTGTGATTTATGTACCATAAACATAATCATAAGAATATAAGTGTTTAATATAATGAAAATGACCAATATAATCATTTAATATATATATTTTTAATAAATCTCGTTCTGCTGAGAGCACTAAACCCGTCGACAGGCCTCGGACAACACATTGACTGGTAAATGGCGCCGACTAGTGGACAAATGGTCAAACTGCAACCACAATTTGTCCTCACACTTTAAAAAATAAAGAGAATATTGTTAGTTACTTTAAGAGGCAATCAGTTTATTACCGAGGCTAAATTCGGTTCCATCGATGCTGACAAGGCACGTCTGAAGTGTATGAGGGGATACAAGAGAGTTTACGAATAATAAATGAGGCAAACATGTAATAACAAGGTGTTTTGCATTAGATAGAATCGTGGCTTCTTCACGGGTTACCTAAAGTCTGATTTTCGAAGTGATTTAAAACGTATAAAATCACAAATGCAATGTTTCGTATTCCCGTTGCAACACGTTTTTCATTCATTTCAGCAAGACGCGTAGCCTTCGTAATCTAAACACACTTTTGGGTAGATGGCAAGAAATGACGTGAAACTGAAACTGAAGGCGTTTGCCATTTCTTTCCCCCTTTTTGCGGCCACGACAAGAACAAAAAGCTCATTTTCCAGAGGGAAGGCCTGACTGACTGGTGGGAGCCAAACGGCACCTCTCTACCGCCACCGAGTGGGTTGCAACCTCCTTCTGAAGGCCTGGAGCGGCCCCCCTGAAGTTGACCTGCAACAAGCACCTGGGAAGATGCATTGTAAACGTCCCAACGCGTTGCATTAGTCTCCTCGCGTCTATTTGCATTCGTTACCCCGGAAACACCAAATACACGCCGCGTAATAGAAGCCGAGGTGTTTTAGGCGCTGTGATCTGTTTAATGATGAAGGTTCTGTTTACTTGAGGCGGAACAATGACGTCATGCAGGTGACACACGGCCACTATTTTTTTAAATTTTTTAAATTTTCATTTATTTTTTCAAGAAAAACTCGACTTGCGTTTGAATTCGGGTCAAGGCTGAAAGCGCGCAGAGTGCGTGTGACGTCATCAAAGAGGTCACGCGATCCTCAAGATGGTTCCCCTCCGCACACGTTTGCGGCATGTCAACCGTTTACACGTGGTGTGCCTTTTCTCCCATCGTAGCAAATTCCAGCTGTTCGCACACATGGAACGGCACATATTATAAAACCCATGACTACTTTATAGTTTATATGGACGTGGCTAGCTTGGAATTAGAAGCAATGCAATACAGGAAATACAAATGTGTTTCATACAGCGCGAAGCGACCGAATCCGGAAGTAGATGGGGGAGAACCATCTTGGCCTGCATGGGACTTTTTATTGCGCTATCTTTTCTCTCGGCTCCCGTTTTGTGTGCTGGGGGGATGGGGCCGTTCCGAGGATGAGACACTCCAAATATTTACCACTTGGATTACCAAAAAACTTCATTTCCGAACGGAGCTATTTATTTCTCTCATATACATATTAATGCTTTCCGAACACGCATGAGTCTGAGTGGATTTTGGTCAAAATAAAGTGGAGTGTATTTGTACGTCCACGACACGTTTATAAGTCGACAAAATGTATTCCTCTGCTGGAGGTAAGTGCTGCGGCTAATATTAGCATCGGCTAAGTGATGCGGCGAGCCAAAAGGTTTCTGTCGAGTTTCATGGAGGCAGGGTGGGAACACGGACTGAATGGGTGTTAATTTCGGGATTATAAAACCAAATCCTTTGTCCGGGAACATGTCGTCCTTGTCTTAAGTTGCGGCATTAGTAGTAGCAGTTTAGCTAACGTGCCACAACAAGATGCTGCTGTTAGCCAAGTTAGCTTCAACATCAACTCGCCACCAAACTTGTTCGTTTGTTATCTTATCTACCTGGATATTATGAAGTAGGGTCTGATAGCAAATGCCTTCCACCCACAGTTAAATCAGAGTTGTTTTTTTTCCACTCATTTATTTCATGTGTCGGTGTAGAACCAGGCGACATTTAGCGGCCATAATGCTATTTAATCGCCATAAATCTTCGCCCCCGTCTACGAACAAGTGTCCAACTTTGAGTCGAAGGATTTCCAAATGTTCTTATCTTTTGCCGTGTCCTTCGTGGAAGGCACTTGATTCGCCACAAACTTCAGGAACACTTTCAAACGTGTCTGAAAGTGAAGGTTTACACCAACCCTTCGACTCGATAGTTACGTGACTAATCTATGCTCGAATGATCATTAAACCCGAGCAAAAATGGTGCAACTGGGGGATCACTATTACACTTTCACATGATCTTCTGTTGGCCACTTTGATGGTGCAAACGCGACAGTTCTGGGGAATTTTGAGGCGGTGTGATGGGCGGATTCTGCAGAGTTAGATTGCGAACCTGCTCGGCTCTGTCTGGTTCTTGTCGATAAGAGCTTAAAGAGAAAGTTTGTCCCGATTGTGCACGATGATGCCCAAAAGATAAGGAGCTGTTTGGTTCCTTGTGTTTGCACTACACAGAAAATGAGTCAGCCTAAAGGGGGGATGTAGAGAGAAGGAAAAAAAACCTTAATTTGCATCCTAGAAGATCTAAAACCACGTTTTTACCAAGTTGTGCTTTTAAATGGCTTAAGCAGCGGGTTCTTAAGCAATGCTCACCTTTCTTTTTTGTCCTCCGCAGCTTCTGAAATGCCCGAGGGACCCCGGTCATCTGGGTCAACAGGCTCTGGTGAGAGTTTCCCATATTTGGCTTTGGCACAGACCATTTTATGCTTTGTAAGGGCCTAAATGGGGGAAATCATGTGCTTTTACACTCCTGCTGCATGGCACTCGAAGGCCGCTCAACCTCTCCGAGTAATCATGAGATTGTGGAGGTAATGGGATATTTTAAGAAGGGTGATTTGTGATAAAGGGTGCAGGGTCGTTCCCTTCAGAACGACGGCGCCCTCACACGGGTTCTCAGTCCATGCCCAAAGTGTAAGTATGGGTGGTGAAGGGAGAGCGCTGTGGTTGCCATAGATACGGGGCTTATTAGTTCAGTTTGTGAGCGTCACCCACAGCGATAATTTAAAATTTAGAGGATGTGAAGTCTGGCAAGTATCATCACGAGCATATGAGCAACTATGGAAGCAATAAGGAGGAAGTAATTTCTGATATACGAGGGAATTTCTGGATTATAACAGCATGGAAGCCTTCCGTCTGCAGAGGGATTCCGAGTCAGGGGAAGGCCCGCGAGGCTCCAGCGGTGTTGTGTCAAACAGATCGTTGCTACACTGATGAATACACGATGATAGCCCAAAAATGAGAGCCCATTTGATGGGATTTCAGGGGGGAAAGCGCTTCACTTCTATGTGTCCTTGCTCCTTTTAGGTCAGTCATCTTCCCCGGTACCTGAATATGTTTTCAAGCCGCCATCACGGCCAGATTTTGGCACCATGGGCAGGACAATCAAGCTCCAGGCCAACTTTTTTGAGATGGAAATCCCTAAACTGGAAGTCTATCATTATGACATTGACATAAAGCCTGAGAAGTGCCCCCGCCGGGTTAATCGGTAAGTATGCTCCTTCAGCAGCAGCGCTGCGTGTGAGATCACCGTTAATCTGTTCTGCTCGGCCGTCTAGTGAGATCGTGGAACACATGGTTCAACACTTTAAAACCCAAATCTTTGGGGATCGAAAGCCAGTGTATGATGGGAGGAAGAACCTCTACACTGCCATGCCCTTACCCATCGGCAGAGACAAAGTAGGGAGTCCCTTTGGAACAAAACATGCTGTTTAGATGAGGAGACGTGCACAGGAACCAGTCACGGTTCTTTTTGTCCTGCTGCAGGTGGAGCTTGAGGTCACCATTCCGGGAGAGGGCAAAGACCGCAGCTTCAAAGTGTCGATCAAATGGGTGTCGTGCGTGAGCCTCCAAGCACTGCACGAGGCGCTGTCAGGACGCCTCCCCAGCGTCCCCTTCGAGACTGTCCAAGCCTTGGATGTGGTCATGAGACATTTGCCCTCCATGAGGTCAGGTTTTCCCCTCAGTGGATCTATGACTCCCCGTGTAAATCGGCTAATTGACTATCAGTTCATCGTCTTCTCTGCGTCTTCAGTCCTGTTTTCACGCGCTCTTTTTTTACTCTTCGCCGCTCGAATTCCCTGTTTGTGACGGCATCTACCTGCCTCTCCTTTGGTACAGGTACACACCAGTGGGCCGCTCTTTCTTCACCCCTTCAGAAGGGTGTTCCAACCCGCTGGGTGGTGGCAGAGAGGTGTGGTTCGGCTTCCACCAGTCGGTCAGGCCTTCCCTCTGGAAGATGATGCTCAACATCGATGGTATTTTCCATGCGACGCTATCAGCAGGTCCAGAAAGCGACGACGACTCGCCCAATCTAACCTCCACACGCTCTTGTTTTAGTGTCGGCCACTGCTTTCTACAAGGCCCAGCCTGTGATCGAGTTCATGTGCGAAGTTCTGGATTTCAAAAGCATTGAAGAACAACAGAAGCCCTTAACAGACTCTCAGCGAGTGAAATTCACAAAGGAAATCAAAGGTGAGTGAAGTTGTGTCCAACTCTCCAGTCGCACCTACGTCTTCTGTCAAATTAGAGCCTTTGTTTATATTTCATTCACCCCAGGCCTAAAGGTGGAGATCACTCACTGTGGGCAGATGAAGAGAAAGTACAGAGTGTGTAACGTGACCCGGAGACCGGCCAGCCATCAAACGTAATCCGAATTTACTGAGCGCTCACACGCAGCCTTCCGTAGACCGCCCTGTTCCATAAATCCTCTGGTGTTTAGGTTCCCTCTGCAGCAGGAGAACGGCCAAACTATTGAATGCACAGTAGCACAGTACTTCAAGGACAAGTACAAACTCATCCTGAGGTACCCCCACCTGCCGTGTCTCCAGGTGGGGCAGGAGCAGAAGCACACCTACCTTCCTCTTGAGGTCAGCATCGCCGGCCCGGTTTGCTCCTTTGAAAAGCAGCCCAGTTCACTATTGATTGTTCTAATGTGTGGTCACTGTAGGTCTGCAACATAGTGGCTGGGCAGCGCTGCATCAAAAAGCTGACGGACAATCAGACCTCCACCATGATCCGTGCCACCGCGCGGTCGGCGCCAGACCGGCAGGATGAAATTAGCAAATTGGTGAATAAACGGCCAAAGGCCTCATTGGTACCGTCAGAACCGTTGAAATAAGAGCAAAACATCCAACTGCTGCTTCCTCTCAGATGAGAAGTGCCAACTTCAACACCGACCCTTACGTCCGAGAATTTGGAGTGATGGTGCGAGACGAGATGACGGAAGTGAACGGCCGCGTCCTCCAAGCACCTTCCATCCTGTACGGAGGCAGGGTAGGTCACTGCAGCTTTAAGACCCAATATCAGCGCAGCAACCAGGAAGTACCACTGCTACTGGAGGGAGCGGGCTTCATTTATCTGGCAAAACGCCACGGTATCAGTTTCCCACCCGCCAGGGAAGCAGCGGCAACAAGGCTCCCAGATGGTGGCGACACAACACACACTTGACAGGAAGTCGCCGTTAATGAGGCTGCTGCCCTGTTTTGCAGAACAAAGCAATCGCCACGCCGATCCAGGGAGTGTGGGACATGAGGAACAAACAGTTCCACACGGGCATTGAGATCAAAGTGTGGGCCATCGCTTGCTTTGCACCTCAGCGGCAGTGCACTGAACTCCTGCTCAAGTAAGTCCTGCGGGAAGTTGCACCCGGTCGATGTTCTGTCCGTTTCCGAGCCCAAATCCGCACCCAGAATAATCAGCCAAGCTCCAGGACTCACTGAGGTGCCTCTATCTCTCTGAAACACCAGGACGTTGTATTAATCTGCCGTTTAAGATCCAAACGCCGTGTGGGTGTCCCCGCCAACGAGACCGGGCTGTGTGAACGGGAGCGCTCTAATCGGGTTCCTGCTCTGTTGCAGAGCTTTCACGGATCAGCTGAGGAAGATCTCCAGAGACGCGGGGATGCCCATCCAGGGTCAGCCGTGCTTCTGCAAGTACGCCCAGGGGGCGGACAGCGTGGAGCCCATGTTCAGGCACCTGAAGTACACCTACCAGGGCCTCCAGCTGGTGGTCGTCATCTTACCTGGGAAGACTCCCGTTTATGGTAAGACAGCGCGGAAAATCCTGAATCCCAAAGAACGTGTGTATTACCTGAGACGTCCGTCCTGTGTGTGTCGTAGCCGAGGTGAAGCGTGTTGGCGACACGGTACTTGGCATGGCGACGCAGTGCGTGCAGGTGAAGAACGTCCAGAAGACGACTCCTCAGACCCTCTCCAACCTGTGTCTGAAGATCAACGTCAAACTGGGCGGGGTCAATAACATCCTCCTCCCACAGGGCAGGTAAGAACAGCTGGGAACCGACCAATGAGAAGAGCCGCTTTAGTTTCGTACCTGACCTGCGGACTCTCACCTGCCACTGCAGACCGCTGGTCTTCCAGCAACCGGTGATTTTCCTTGGTGCAGATGTGACCCATCCTCCAGCCGGGGATGGTAAAAAGCCCTCCATTGCTGCTGTAAGTCGCACTTTTAAAAGACCACGCCCAAATCCATCGCCCTCTTTTTAAATGTCCCATTTTCTGTCCCCTCGTTAGGTTGTTGGTAGCATGGACGCCCACCCCAGCCGATACTGTGCCACGGTGCGTGTGCAGCAGCATCGCCAGGACATCATCCAGGACCTGGCCACCATGGTGAGGGAGCTCCTCATCCAGTTCTACAAATCCACTCGCTTCAAGCCCACCAGAATCATCTACTACCGCGACGGCATTTCTGAGGGCCAGTTCAACCAGGTCGGGTTTGACCCACGAGGGAAACCTTTGACGTTCTGTCGCCGGCTGGGAGCCAAAATAAGCTCAACCTCTCTGATCTTGCATTCACGCAGGTGCTCCAACACGAGCTGCTGGCCATCCGGGAGGCCTGTATAAAACTGGAGAAGGACTACCAGCCGGGAATCACCTTTGTGGTCGTGCAAAAGAGGCACCACACCAGACTGTTCTGCATGGACAGAAACGAGAGGGTCAGTCCTGCGGGCCCGGCAGAGAGGAGTCACAACTCCACTGATTCCATTCCCGAACCCTCTCATTTAGTCTGGTCCTGACGCATGTTTGGATTTATTCCCGCAGGTCGGGAAGAGCGGCAACATTCCCGCAGGCACCACGGTCGACACCAAAATCACTCATCCGTCAGAGTTTGACTTCTACCTGTGCAGTCACGCTGGCATTCAGGTAGGAACTCCTTCTCTGCCCCCACTGGGCTAAACTGGGGGGCCACTCATCAGGAACGCTGTTGCTCCTCACAGGGAACCAGCAGGCCCTCTCATTACCATGTGCTCTGGGACGACAACCACTTCTCTTCTGACGAACTGCAAGTCCTCACCTACCAGCTGTGCCACACGTACGTGCGCTGCACACGCTCCGTCTCCATCCCAGCACCAGCTTACTACGCCCATCTGGTGGCTTTCCGTGCCCGCTACCACCTGGTGGACAAAGAGCACGACAGGTAAACGCGTAGATTGTCGGCGAGCGCGTTGAACTCTCGCTGTCGATCGCACGGCTTCTAAACCTCCCTTCTCCTCCCATGCTGCCGGGTCAGTGCTGAGGGCAGCCACACGTCGGGGCAGAGCAACGGACGCGACCACCAGGCCTTGGCCAAGGCCGTTCAGATCCACCAGGACACTCTACGCACCATGTACTTCGCCTGAGAGCGCACAACCCCAGATGTGGGTGGGTGAGACCCCACTGACGACACGCACTAACCCTGGGCTGTCTCACTGCCAGGAACCAAGTGGTTCCCCCTCCCCACCTAGCTAACCTGTCACGAGATGGTGTGTTTACACTTGTACTTGAGCCCCTGAAAACCCAAAAACAAGCCAGCGTTTCGAGGCAAAAAGCCCCTCTGTCGGGGTTTTTGCTGGAAGAGTTTTAATTTACATGTTGTGCGTAGGTGTGTGTGTTTTAAGATAAATCTGTCCCACGACAGAGAAGCGAGGCAGCGATAGTCATGTAGGTGACCTGCGAGCGAGACGTTAACCCCCCCCCAGCTCCTGTTTCTGGTTTTTGGTGCTTGAAAGGACATGATGCTGAGAGCTGGTTCATGTTTTTACCTAAAGATTTACGTAAAGGATCATTTTGTCACCTAAACGGAGCACGTGCGGCGAGCAGACCGGGTCATGTGGTGCGTTTCACCACACGTGGCGCCGTCAGAACCTTGATTCTCTGGGTGGGTGGCGAGAGAGCGACCAAACGACGCCTGTAAGAGAACTCTGAGCGGCGCCGGTTTCTGTGAAGAACCCCCCTTTAAAGAGCTGAGCCGTGTCCAGAAGAGGCAGGAGGGGGAACTCCATCATTTCTTCCCCTTCGCTTTTATAGTCTCATTTCATTTTTGTCTCTTTTTTTAGTCTTTTTTTTTTTCTCTCCCAAGAAATATGCAGGTAGAGGATTTATGTTTTAGGCTTTGAGGTTTTTAAGATACTTACGTTTCTTCCTTTATACAGGTTAGCCCTGCGTCCTTAGTGAGGACGCTAGCAGCAGGTTAGAGTGTTTCTGGGATGGCGGAAGCTGCAACAGTAAAGTGATCCAAGTTCCCTTCAAGGTTAAGCATACGCTCCAGAAATTGGGAATGGGCATCACACCAAAAGCTTGGCTTTATGCAAATGATGAGTCTTTCTACTTGTGGTTTTGGTTTCTTTTAAATAAGCTTTCTGTGGAGGCTGCTGAAAATATTAGAGATTTATTCAAAAACGTCTGGCGCACATGTATTCCAAATTATCACCTCTTCATATAGATACTCTCTTGCCTTTTAAAGACTTTTGCAGTCTAATTATTCAGCACGTTTGCTAACATCCCCGCCGTCAGTGTGTTACCGCTACGCTAAGCTGGCCGCCGTCGTCACGGGAGGCGAGCGGCCTCCATTTTCTAACTATGCATACATTAAACGAGAGATTTAGCATCGTGGCTAGAATTTTGATCGTGTCTAGTTGTAGATAATCAGGTCCTTTATCATTTTTGTTGTTTTCAGCATGTTGGTAGTGTGTGTTTTTTTGTTTTTTTAGCGCTCATTAGCATCTTCACGCCTTTGTTATAGGTTGAAGTATTTATGTGCTTCTTTGATATTGTAGATGATTTTTTTTTTTTAGCCAGAATATTAGGAGTACCCTTTGAAACACAGTCTCTCTCAGCCAAACAAGATTACATTTGTGATGAACATTCAGACCACATGGAAGCACAAAAGACCTTTTGATTCTAGGTGCTAGTTTTCACTGTAAACCACCGCGACTCCTCACTGGACGGATCCACAAGCTTTTCCTACTCCTCCAGTTAAACGTTGCTCCTCTCTTCCTACCACCACCCTCTTCTGCCCCCCCCGTAAAGCATCTAGGAAGCCGACTGACTGTGTTCGCAGGGCATTCTGGAAAAGAAAAAAAAAGAACTCACGTACTTGATATTTACTGTTATGATGTCAATATTGTTCCTATGGGTGCTGGTCTCACAACGTGTACATTTGGATGCACTTTTGATTGACAGCGGAGCGTCGGTGCGGCTCGGACCGGAGCGCCAGACTCTGCCGTGTGTGGCGACGCTGGTGTAGTTGTGTGGAAATGGTCGTGTGTTCTACCTCCTGTTACCTGTTCAAGTGTTATGGTAACGTCACACTGCTGGCCATTTCTGCATAATTACCCCCGCCGCCTCGTTGGCATTGCTGGGGTCGTGCGGAGGCTTTAAACACTCGAGGAGCGTGGCGGTCGTTCTCTGCTCCTCGCTTTACTCCCTGATGTGTGGGTTTTTTTGTGTTCTGGGCGGTATGTGAGGCGCGCGGCCTCGGACTCTTTTCCATTTCCTTGTTTCCTTTTACTCTATGCACCAGTGACTTTCTCCACCTTGATTTTCCACGTAAAGCCACGTCGATAAGCGAATGTGTTCAAGTGGAGGGTTGGTGGGCGGAGTCGGGCGGGGTCGTAGCGACCTGATGGTCGGAGCACGCCGGTGTCGTCGTCCTGGTCTGAGGCTTCTTTAGCACCTTATTACAGATCATAACAGCAGTTGTTGTTGCACTAAACCAGAAATAAGAGGTTTCATCAGGTATCAGCCTGTTTGGGGGGGGTTCTGAATGAAAGGGGTAATTGTTCTGTGCGCCCCACCTGAACATGGCAGCGCTCACCGATCGCAGCCTCGCCGATTCGCCCGGCGCAGCAGCTTTTAGCGCCGCCTCGTTCGGAAACATTCCTGCCTTCAGGCCTCGGAGGTGCGAGCTGAGATTAGCGGAACACGCACGGTTGGATCAGAACCGCTCAGTCCCGGGTTTTTCATCTTTACGTGTGTGTGGTCTCCAAATCTCCAGGGTTTCTAAAATCTTTGCCTGTCGCCCGTCTCGGAGGTGGGCGGAGCCTGAGCGCGCTCGGACGTCGTCAGCGGCTCCGGGCTGCAGGGTGGAGCAGAACAAAGCGGGCCTCTTTTATTTGGGAATCAGTACCGCTACACATATCAGGACCAGCTCATCATAAACCTACGTGGTGAGATGCTGATTTGGAGCAGAAACCCGAATCCACCGCCAGGCGTTTGGCCCTTCGTTAGGGTCGAACTGGCCGTGGTTTGGAAACGTTAATGACATATCAGAAGCAAATTATTAGCCTGGTTCTTTAGGATGTAAATATTTAAACAACAGTGTAAAACCCTTTCGGGGATCAACTGTCCTGTTGATACCACCCCCCCTCCCTGTATGATAACCCTGAGGCGCGTCCTGAGGAGAAACTATCGCTGAGATACAGAAATCTTGTAGAATAGTTGCTGTTTTCCTACGTTGAACTCAGAATGAATGTAGCTGGCGCCTGTGTGGCGGCGTCCGACAGGCTCACGTTATGCTCGCGTGTGCTTCTGGTGTGTTTGTGTCCTTATGTACAGGTTTGATGAGCGCTAATTGTCATATGGATTTAGATTTTGCAGCCTGCTCCCTTATTGAGGAATGGGAATTTTTTTCAGCCACATCTGACGTTTTGCTGGGTTGGCGTTCTACCCGGAAACACAAAATCCAGATCCGTGACTGTTTTTAGTCCACTTTTGCCTGAAAGAAAAAGAAGCTAAGGTTTTTTTTGTCAAGAGTGTTGCTTACTTGTAGTGGTTTTATACAGCTATACACACACATACCGTATTTTCTGGACTATATGTCACTCCGGAGTTTAAGTCGCACTAGCCAAAAAATGCAAAATAAAGAGAAAATAGATATATAAGTCGCACTTTGGGGGAAAGTTTATTTGATAAAATCATGAAAGGCAATTAGCATGGATTAGCAATAGCGTTACGGTATGCTAACGTAACAAATTCAGCTACATGACCCACAACGAACTGAGTACGTGTCTGCTTTGTTAACGTAACATATTAATAGTTATTCAGATAACTATAGCATAAAGAACATCCGAGCAAGTTTACCAAACAATCAAGTGTAACTAGACGAAGCAGCACTTCTTCTTCTGCGTCGCTAAAGAAACTTGTTCCTCAGGTACACACACCTAGAGCGCCCTCCTGTGGTTGTCAGTGTGAAACTAACGAACATGTGAAATTCTGTAATAATGTATTTATTTACCATATAAGTCGCTCCGGAGTACAAGTCGCACCCCCTGACAAACTATGAAAGAAAGTGCGACTTATAGTCCGGAAAATACGGTATATGAATATATTCTAGAGCTTTGTGTTTATACTCTAAGAGGGCAGTTCATGATTTCCAAGGCTCCTGGCTGGTGTTAGCAAGCTTACAGTTATTCTTCTTAAATGTTACTTTTGTCAGTTGACTCGTTACACCACTGTCCAGCCTGCTACCTGTAACCACGTGTCACTGGTCTGCCCCCCCCCCCAGTGAGGATTGTCGATATCACTTATTAATCCACTGTTCTTTAACTGCCCCGGCGTGTTTGGAAGACCAACGAGGATCTCCAAGGTCACGCGGTTGGGACGAAGCCACGTTAGCATAGCGCCCTCCCGGGGGGGGGGTAGTGAGGCAGTGAGGCGACGTCATTTTTATCGCTTCAGTCACACCGAACAATTAACAGACCAAACCCAGGACGTTGACGGTAGCCGTTGTGAGGGCATTAACGAATGTTGTCGTACTGGATATCCATATTCTGAGCTACCGTCTCGCTATAACCCCCCCCCCATCTTCACTGCTTTGAGTGAAAGCACTCCTATTTATGAGTATCAGCGATCATCTCATGAATATCACGTCAACCCCCCCTCCCCCCCTCCCCGGGTGAACCCGCTGCTCTGGGTCGCAGACACGGGCCTTCCCGTCATCCACCTTGATTTTTGGTGACTTGCTACCAAATTTTTGCCAACCGCATCAACGCCATCCAGCTAATCTGCACTTGTCAAATGGCTATTTTGTTTTTTCTTGTAATTAAAGCATTTCAGGCGTTCAGAATGACGTGGCTTCCTATTTACCACCTTGGGGAGAATGAAAACTACCTCGGAGCAGCGTAAGGTGCTAGCTAACATTAGCCCTAATTTATAAAAATGATCTCTTTTTTTCATTTTTAGTTTAATTATTGTGACCAAACCAGTACAAGCCAATCATGTGTGTGCACTGTTCTTCGAGCTCCCCTTCAGAATTGAAAAATCAAGTCGTGTTTGAGTGTCAGCTCCATTTTGAGGGACCAAATTGTGACGATTGGGGGTACAAAAAAAAAAAACCTCTCTCCTTTTTAAGAAAAAAAGCCGACTCATCCTCTGGTGTGACGGAGCTGACCCCCTGACCCCGTGACCCCTGCCGTCAGACAGTTAGGGTCCACATTTCTGTCAATCATCGGCCATATTGAGGAATGTTGTAGCGGCGGCGAAGGCGTGTGCACAGCAATAAAGTGGCGTGGCTGCAGGTTTCAGGGCGGGGCCGTAGTTTCCACCTCCCGGACGACCCTGATTCACACTTCCTGTAGTTCATCTCCCTTTTTTCCGAGCGACAGTTGGAGACGTGAAGCGCAGGAGGTGCACGCGAGGCAGCGAGCGGCAGCTCGAACCCGACCCAGCACGTTTGTAGTCGTACGTGTGCCTTTATGTCTGATCTCTCTTCTCCATCGGCCCCAGCAGTGCGATCGGGGATCTTTCTGTTTGAAATCGAAGGTTTTGACGAACCACGACGCACCACAAAGTTTAAACAAATCCTTTTTTTTTTCTTTTTTTTTTTTTAAAAAAACCCCAGAAAAAAGAGAATAAAAAGACGGACGGCGCTACCTTTTGCGTATAGATGCTGCATAGAACGATCAGTATTTGTGTTTTGCACTTTCAAAGCAGTCTCTGAAAAAGAAAAAAAGAGTAAAAAGAAGTAACTGACGAGGTATTTTATGCTATCATTAGGAATTCTAAGGAATAAGATGAGCTTTTCTAAAAAAAAAAAAAAAATAAAGGTCGCTATATCTCTATATATTTATGAAGTACCTCATAAGCCTGGTATATGCTGCATTGACTTTTTTCTGTAATGTGTTTCATATTGTCCAGTAAAAATCAAATTTCCCCTCTTCTGGGAGGTTTGAACGTCACTGACGGCCGTGTCGGCGTCACACCCCCCACCCCCCCCCCACACACACACCCCCACCCCAGTGGTAACAACACCAGTATGTGCACGCCGCACGCGTGCACGTTTCTCTGCGTAGCCAAATGTGTCGTTGACCTGCAGCCGCACCACAGGTCCCGTGGTGCGTTCACTGTTCGACTCAGGTATTGTCGTGAAAAGGGCTCCACCTGCTCTCCCCCCCCCCACGCCCCCCTATTCTGTCCCCGTCCTCGTCTTTAAAGAGCCTTAGAACGGCGCATGGCGTCCCTATTTGGCCTTAAATTTAAAGTATGTGTATGCACTACAAATTCATTCAGCTCCCACCCAGACCCGTGTTTGTGTGTGTGTGTGTGTGTGTGTGTGTGTGTACACACATCTATATATCTATATCTTCATTTGATGCCATGGATCTACCTCCTATGATTGTATGGGTGTCCTGGAGTTGGACTCAGAGGTAAAAGTGATATTTCCTGATCGTTTAAAGACAATCAGCTGCATATTTCAGATGTTCCGCTTGTTCACGTGTGCACGAGCGATTCCAGGACCGCCCGTTTCACTTCTACGTGGTTTCCCCCGGCCAGCCATCGTTAACATTTCCTCTCTTCCGTTGTTAAGCCATAGCAATAAAGCGACCAAAGTCCCCCCCCCCCCACCCCATCCCGCCCTCCGGGCACGGCCACGTGCGCTCAAACCTCCCTTTATCGCTCTCATTTTTCACTTCTCCCTTATTTAAACCACAACATGCCAAAACTGAATTTGCCGTCATTCCTGTGTTGGTGAGGGTCTTTATGTTGCCGAGTTGAACTTGTCCACATCCACTGCTAAGCTCCTTGTCCTTGTTGTAAAGTGGTGAGCTTTGGTTTCTTTTTTTGACTTAATTCTTCTTTGTATTTTTGTTAACATGTACGCTTACAAAAGACAAGATATGCTGTAAACCCTGTTAGGACATAATGTGAATATGTAACATTTAATCTAGTTCACTCTCTGGCTTGACTGTCAGTTGCATTAATTAATAAAATGTTTAAAAAAAAAACAACCCTCATTTCTCTTTGTCCTTTTGTTGAAACCCATTGGAGAAAAAAAATAAAAAAAACCCTGTTATAGGGTGAAATGTTACTTTATTATCATCTTAAATGTAGTGTCAGGACATTTTATTAGCATTGAGGATACGATAAACGATACAGGGGTCGGCCTCTAGAGTTCCTATTACGGCTCCTGTGGGATTCGGGCTTTTATGGATGTCCGACTTCCGAGGAGGATCGGGGCTTTGGCATGACGCAACGATGAAAATGAGGAATAAAGGAAGCAGTTGTGCCACGTTCACAAGTACAAAATCAGTAGGTCGGCTTGTGTGGACGGACTCTCGAACCCAGAAACACCCGTAGCGACGACGGAGCAAACGTTTAGCACAAGAACACAAAGTTTGGACAAAAACCTGAACAACCCCCCCTCCCCCCAACACACACACACACACACACACACACACACACACACACACATACGCACTGGTGGAACTGGGATCAAACTGGCTTTTTTGACCTCGGACCAGTTGGTCGCAGTTTGGGACGGACTTCTGAAAAACACAGATGTTTGGACCGGTGGTCTCCGACAGGGAGCGGCTGGACGTCCTCCGGTCCGTCTCCCGTCCTCCCGTCCTCCCAGTCCACGCTGGGATGGAGCGAATCCAGAATAAAACGCAGACTATGTTGCTACAGCAATAACTTAATGCGAGAAAATGGCCCCAGAACGAGAGCGGGTCTCATTTTCCGCTTCGTCCGCGCTGGAATTCCCTGTCGAATAGAAAGATTTCATAAAAAGTTATAAAATAAATAAGCACTCTTTCCCTTTGAGATCGGAGTAGAAAAAAAAAAAAAAAAAGCCGCGCCGCGAGACGAGGACCAGCATCTCCCGATGGTGGGCCCGGCGCCGGCCGTCAGTACACCCAGTTCACCGGGACCCACTGGGGGTCGGAGCACAGCCCGTCCACGGCGACCTGCAGCGTCTCGAAGGCCTTGTCCAGGTTGTCGTTGACGATGGTCAGGTCGAAGTAGTGGCCGTACGCCCTCTGGATCCGAGCGCTCTCGTCCACCGTCTTCCTCAGGTCCACGTCCTGCTCGGGGACAACAAGGACGTCAACCCTTCCGCCCGGGCCCGTCCCGGTTAATGGCGTGTCGCCCACGTACCGTCAGCTGCTTCGTGGTGATCCCGGCGTCCACCACGGCCTTGTGCATCGCCTTCAGGGTGTCGAAATCCGGCGCCGCGACGAACACCACGTACGGCATGAATTCCGCCGTTTTCAGTACCTTCAGAGCCTGGCGGAAGGATACGGCGGGTCAAACGCCTCGCGGACACAGACCCGACCCCCGTCTGGATCTGCTCGCCCTCTCACCTGTGGATTGACGTCCAGGATGCACGTGCGTCCCGCCGCCACCACCTCGTGGATCGACTCGATCTTGGTGCCGTACAGGTTGCCGTCGTACTCGCCGTGTTCCAGGAACCGGCCGGCTTTCACGTCCACCTCCATCTCTGACCTCGTGGTGAAGTGGTAGGTGTTCCCGTTGAGCTCGTTGTCGCGGGGCCTGCGTGACGTGTCTGAAGCAGCGTTCTGTTAATGGTTTGCTCCGTCTGCGTGGGCCCGGAATTTAGAAACCCAGAGCGGGACGTACATGGGATGGTTGTGCCGAAGCGGGTCGGGTGGAGCACCATCAGTCGGTTCTTCAGGCTGCGCCGTCCCACGCCCTGAGCACCGATCAGGACCAGCGTTTTCCTCTGGAACGCCGGCACCTTTGCCACTTCTTCATAGATCTGCAGCTCATGTCTGTCAAACTCTGTTCAAAAGCATCATATGATTAGAACCCAGAACCCAGCTCTAGAACCACCGCATGGGGGTGAATCCTGACCTGCATTCTTGGCTGTCAGGTACATCATCTTCTTCTTCTTCTTGCCAGCTAGGGTCCCACAAAGGATCCCTAAAAAGACGAGACGCTCGTTACTCTGAGCTGTTTCGGCCGTTGGCCACAAGGGGGCAGGTTTGGCCCATTTAACCACAACTTCTATGACGTCGTTTAACAATCTCAGCACGAGGGTGAACGCATTCAACACCGAATTCACATTGGCTCAGGTCAGGAGTCCACACACCTGCTCCCTCAAAGTCTCGAGGGACGAAAGCTTTCCTCTTCTCCTCCAAGAACTGACTGGGAATCAGCCCCGTGGCGCCGCCGACCACGTGACACGCCTGCCAAAGAGCGCGTCGGTTATCTCCTGAAGCCTTCCTACGTCACCAAGAGCTCCATCAGGAGAGGAGAGCTCACCTGCCACCAGTTGGGGTCCTCCCTGTTGACGATCTGAAGGATGTCGCCTTTGGTGAACGCCATGCCCGCCTCTCGACAGGGGATCAGGCTGTCATTGGCGGGGTTGTAGTCAAAGTAGGGCCGCACGTACACCTGGGGCGCAGGTAGAGGTAAGGCAGTGCTTCACGGTGCACGTGTAGCTGTGCATGTGGCGTCTACGGTGCTTTCCGAGCAGAGGAAGCGATAAAACAGGCAGTAAAATACGCGGCGTTCCATCCGGAGCAGCTCGCTTCCAGTAGCTTTTGCTTTTCCGGCTGTTTATCCCATTTCTGCCTTTTTAGGAATTCTGAATTGATGTCAATTAGCTCATAAGAGCTCAGCGTGTGCGCGGGAGTGAGAAGTCTTTTAATTGCTACACGTTTCACACGAGGGAGCACAAGCTGTGCGTGTGTGTGTGTGTGTGTGTGTGTGTGTGTGTGTGTGTGTGTGTAAGACATAAAACCAGCGAGTGTGACCCACATAGCACACGGAGTGTTATTAATAGGGCTCCCAGGGTTCACGTTCCTGTGCAGGGGATTGCGGGACGGCCGGTGCCGAGCCCGTGTTCGTGTTGGCGTTCGGCGCCCGGCGTGGGCGTGCGCTCACCTGCGGGGGCGCCGGGGCGTCCCGGTAGCTGGGGAGGATCTTCAGCGTGATGCCGCCGCTGCAGTCCTTCAGCATGTCCTGCAGCTCGGTGGGGTTGTTGCCCACGTCCTTCCCGTTCACTTCCTTGATGATGTCGCCCACGTGCAGGAGGCCCTGCCGGTCGATCATGCCGCCGTGGAGGATCCGGGCGATCACCAGGTCGTCCTTCTCCACGCGAAACGTCACTCCCTGGGAGGGGGGAGGAGAAGAGGAGGATGTTTGGCCTCCTCCCGCAACCCCAGTGTTCTCCATTGTGCCCCGCCCCCCCCAACACATGCACAGATTCCACTCACCAGAGGCTCGCCGGCCTTCTTCCTGATCCCGATCATGCGCACGGCGTCGGCCTGCATCAGCGCACTGTTTACTGCCGCGTCGTTGCTCATCTCCGGCGGGGGCGGCACTTCGTAGCATTTAGAGGCCACGATGTCGTGTGCCTCCAGAAGAGACTTGGGGGGGGGGATTCAGATGAGGAAAAATGGAGAAAATTCCCCGTCAGTACCTGGATTTCACCACGAGCACGAAAATAAACAACAACCCCATTTTTCATCACCCGCTAAAAGTTCGAAAGTTGGGTAAATTCACGTTTTCTACAGTTTGACGTCATCTCTGATTCACTGTTTCTCTCCCTTCGGCTCAGTAGGTCAGCGGGGTCTTAGCCGTCAGCTTACAGCACCGACGGCTCTGATTGGTGCGGGGCCCCCCCGACCGGGCCCCGCTCCTATTGGGCCGACGGCTCCCTGCTGGGGGTTCAGTCTCTACTGGTGCACCAGCTGACTGTCACTGGAGGTGCACGTTTATACTGGTACACTAGCATTAATATTACAGCGTGCGCACATCGTTTCAATTAAAGATCAAATGGTTGTTTTTAATAAAGGATCAAAACATCCACTGGCTTTAACTTTGGCTTTTTAATGGTCACATTTTTCTTTCTTCCTCCCTCTTCTGGTAAGTTACAGGAGCTCCAGGAAAGGATCAAATTTCATGCTAATATTTAGCGTTTTTGCGGCAGAACTGAGCAGCGAGCGTTACTTTGGCCTTTAAATTTGAAACCTTCTGAAACCTTCTGGACTCATTGATATTCTGGGCACCGCTTCACGACCCAACAGCACTTTTTTTCACCTGGAAATGGGGCTCCTGCAGGATCCGGGACAGCTCGGCGGCGCTGTCGTCTTTGACCTTCAGGCTGCTGATGTCCCCCAGGATCTCCGTCACCAGCTCCACGTTGTTGTCCTGCACCGCCTCCAGCTTCACCTCCTCCGTGTGCTCATGAGCCTGGGGGGGTGGGGGTGGGGGGGGACATGATGATGCTGCCTGGCTTGGATACGATCGCCGTCGTTCTTAAAGGTAATTTTATTTTTTTGATCGAGCCGTCTGCCCTTTGACCGTTTTATTGCTGACGCCGTGTTTGCTCCCGTATCTGTGCTGCAGATATGCCGGGAGGGCAGATCTGTCGGGGGAAACGTACCGTGGGACTTTCCATGATGCCGCGCAGGAAGAGCAGGTCGATGTCTTTGGCGCCCGAGGAGGCGGGGGCCTCGCCCGCGTTATCCAGCACCTGCTGCATGGCTGAGCAGACGGAGACGAGGACGGAGACAGGAGGAGTTAGCCAGGTGTCAAAGCCATAAACCAGATAACCTAAAGCCTGTGTGTGTGTGTGTGTGTTATTATACACAAAAATGTCCAGTCAGCACTTGGGTTCACTGTAATTTCTCTCCACGAGCATCATGTTCAGCCTCGACTCCTGGGTCAAGGGCGCACCCAGACTTCAACTTCCTTCAAACTACAACTCCCACTGTCAAATAAAAGTCCTGTTTTTATTCCTCAACTATTTAGGATAAATATATTGTTGTCATAGCTACATAAATATTGATGGCGGTTCCTCTCCGTGGTTGCCGGGACGCTGTTGCTAAGGTTTGACACTATGGATTCTAGTATTTGTTAATAACTGTGCTATTTTTTCTCTAATTCCTTCCTTTTTTGGCAGAAACTGTTTGTTTTGATTTCGCTGCGTAGATCGTTCCATTGGAGACGGCGTGGAAAATGATAGGTTCACGCCCAAAAACGCGAGGAAGATTGTTTGAATTACAACGTATGTTGTAAAGTATAACCTCGGGATGACATCAGAGGGAAGTAGGAGGATAGCATAAACAGCGTCCCGCGTCGCGCCCTAAATATTTATGATTGTCTCCGTGAGGGATGGCGGCGAGGGCGGCTGACCACGTGACGGCGGCGCGGCCAAAATGAGGCCCGTCTCACGTGTTTCGCAATCTAAGCTAAACAGCGTCCGAGAAGAGAAAAACACATCCGCGGAAAAACACAGCGTAGCTTTAAACCGCCGCCACGGCTGCGAAAACAGCGACTCCTGAAATCTGAAGGACCGTAATTTCCTGTTTTCCAGCCCGACACAGAACCAGCAGCCGTGGCCGCCGGGTTCAAACCATGGCGACCTTTTCATCGCGTCACCTGACCAGGAGTCGCCTGGACTCAGCAGGTAGGAAGGAGACGGAGCGAAGCCTCTCCGACTGTCTGCATCACCTGAACAAATATGGAGTCTGGTGTGCGCTTCCTCTCATAGACCAACGCTCACGGGAACGGAAGCTCTCATTCTGAGCAGAGATCCAAGTGTTTCAGGAGATTAGGAGCTAGCTGCTAAAGCTACGCTGAAATGGCTGGAAAACAAGCAAGCGTTTAAATCACTGGACACTTAAGCTACCGTTAGCTACAATGAAGCTAATCAGGACGAAGCGGAGCTCATACTAAAGAGCCTTCAAAATAAAGCAGAAGCAGCAGAAAGACGTCATCTGTAACAGGAGGGTCAATATTTGAGGAATGTCTTCTTATCCTGAGGAAATGTTTCAACTTTAGAACTGGTTAGCATAACTTTCATAAGCGCAGTCGGTTTAGTCAAGAAAACGTGTCAAATTTAGAGATCATTAACATTAAACAGTGCTCAACCAATCTGATGTGAGCCTTTCATCCACCCCAACACCACCAACCTGAGACATCCCTCTGTCCTCACCTCTAGATGGCTGGGTGGACACCGAGGCCCCGTCAGGCTGCCCCGCAGGGTTCATCTCCGTCTCCTGCTGCCCCCCACTGGGACAGGCGTCCTCCATAGCTGTGACCATTACAGAGCTCTACTCCTTCCTGCCTGTCACCACTAAAACACCAGTTTAAACCCTTTTGTCCTCCAGTCCTCCAGACCCTGTCAACTCCCGAAACAGAAGGGGGGGGGGGGCCGAAGAGAGGGAACAAGAGACAGTGGACCGGGGTCGAGGTCGGGGGATGAGGAAAAGAAAAGAAAAGCGGAGAAAAGGGATGGAAATCACAAAGAAGGTGGAAGGTTGAGCGGTGGGAAGAGACGGAGAGGCAGAAAATGAGGCAGATACTCAAATGTGAACATGGGTTTCACAGTCCCTCCCTTTATGCTGGCTTTAATACCCTCCCTCCACCCCTCCCTCCACCGACCCACACACACACACACACACACACACACCCATAATCCGACAATCCTTCCCTGCTGTTTGGGGCATATTTGAGTCCCCCTCCTCTTATGTACCCCACCTGAGGTTGAGATGCCCCTGGTATCACCTGCGCGTGCACACACACACACACACGCGCGCACGCACACGTGCACACGCCACTTGAGTGTGTCATTATGTAAGTAATCTCATAAAAGAGTGTTTCCGACCCCCCTCTCCTCGAGTCACGGGGCATTTCCTCCGTCTCGCCCCCCACTCCACAGCAGCGCGTCTGGATTTCACCGATTTCGGTGACGGAGCTCAAGACGCTCCGGGGTTGATCCTCAACACTTGCGGACCGGAGACGCGGAGAAAAAGCCAAACCGGTGGGGTAAATTAAGCCCCGCCCCCTCCAGTGTCCATCAACCCCCCCCCCCACACCCGAGGCAGCTGTGCAAAGAGCAGATCTGCAGCCTTTAATCCACCCCTCCTCCAACACAGGGAGGTTAGAATTTAATCCGGCCACAAAACACGGGATTACACAATCTCGCTCTCCTCCGACCGGACCCAACAGGTCTGAACGCGGCCTGAGGGTGAACGCCGGTGCGGGTCGCTATGGCGACTGGGCGCATTCCGCAGGGACTGGTCTGTCCAGATTCAAACCTCTGGATTTTTTCTGGTCGTTGCAAATGGGAACAGGAGAGAGCAAAGCGGAGGTTGTGTTTTTACCTGTGCTGCTCGGGGTGGGCCGACCTCCGCCTTACCGTCCGCTCGTCCGCCAGCTGCGCTCACCTCAAAGAGAAGGAGAGAGACGGGATCATCTCAGAAACCGGCGCCCACCTGATCTCCACGTCCCCGGAGACAATGAACCCAACACTCAGCTTCCGCCCTGAAAACCAGCCTCAACTGGGAACAAAGCATAAATGAGCCCAAACATCTACAGGGTGATCAGAGAAAGTGCTGCTCATCATCTCCCGGGTGTTTTCACCAATCACGGCCGATTGGAGGGAAGGGAGAGAGCAGGAGGTCAATTAATTACGCAACACAGATTACAATCAGGCCCCCGCACGCTGATTGGAAGTGAAAAATATCCCTTTTAGGAATGTTAATGGAGACAAAAAGGCAAAGCAGCAATTTATGATCAAATCATCCGCACCAGAGGACCCGATCTGGATGTATCGGTTCCAGAGAGCAGAGAGCTGGAAGGAGGAGAGGAGAATCGGCAGAAAGAGGAGCAAGGAGCAGAGGCGAGCGCATTGTTATTCAGGGAGGTGAGGATCTTTCCAGATTAGGTGGAGGTGTGAGAAGCCTTGGAAGAGAACAAAAGCGCTGTCGGCGTGGTGCTGTGAGGGCCGCCAGGTAGCCACAGTCTTTATGCTACGACTCAAGACGCCATCCGCTAGCATCACTTTGCTAGAATGCTCCATGATTAAAGGCGAGAAATTCACCAAATACAAAAAGAGGTTTGGGTTTTTTTTTTTGCAGAGGAGCTAAAATATTCATACGCGTAAGCTGCTTTTCAGAATTAATGGGCCTTTTTGCTGCGGCGCCGTCCACAACCACATCAGCCACATCGCCATGGCGCCGCGGCCTGACTTCACGCCCCCCCCCCCGGACGTCACGTGTGTCGCGTGCCGTGCGGCCCGCCGTGCGGAAATGACCGACTCATTAAGAGGCCTCCGAACGCCCCCTGGATGATGGACAGCTCACAGAGGGGGATTATGGAGGGGTCGGGGGGCTGTTTTCTCTACTCGTGCGTGCATGCGCGCACGTGCACGTGCTATTTAAAGCATAAATATGTAAAGAAATTGCCTCGCTCCCAGTCACGCGAAGGAGAAACCTCACTTTTACCTCTGATTCGGCCTCTTCGTCGTGATCTTACTCTCAGTCGGAGCACAAGGCCAAGAACTCTGGCGAGGGAGGAGACGAGCCTTCCATCGACTCCAAACCTTCCTGTGACATAAATGGACTCTCCCTCTCTCTCTGACCTTCTGGGGGGGGGGGGGGGGGGTGGATGCTCTTAGAGCCGCCGTCACTCTCCGTTTCTTTCAATGGCTTGAGAATCACAAAAGCCACAACATTAGCAGAGAGCACTCTCCACCGGCCCGATCGTGTCCTCCCTCGCACCATCACCCTGCCGGCGGCTCTAATGTAGGTCACTCCGTGAGCTCGCGCGGCCGCCCGATAAGAGGATTACGCCGCTCCCCCCGAGATGGTCATCTCAGCAGATCAATATCCGCCCAATCTTTACAACAGCGAGACGATGGGGGGAGGGAGGGGGGGTATCAGACGATGACATGACGCAATGGGACTAAGGGTGACTGCAAAGTTGAGACAGTGGTTCCATCCAAATGTCCTCGACATCACGTCCGGCGCCGCCGCCATCAAAGGGGCCCCGTCATAGATTTGAGGCTTCTGTGAAACGGGTTTAAATTTAGAGGCAGACGCATCCGCCTTCGCATCCACCCGTGGTGCAAAAGCCCTCATCTCTGCTCGGGTTAGTCATTTTGTGGCGTAACTTCGTGACAAATACGCAATTAGGTGGTGGCAGACGCGCCTGCGGGGAGGCGCAGACGGGGCGGGGAGCAGGTGTGGAGATCACAACCCAGTGACGCACCAGCGGCTCACGGCTGGGAGGTCTGCGTCACTCCCGCTTTGCCTCGTCCTCCTGCTTTTCCCCCCAAATACTATCTCCCCCGTGGCTGCCTAATAATGGAAAAGTCTGAGGTTCCGTTGGATTTCTGACTCACCGAGAGCTCCCGCGCGCTCCAACATCAGGAGCACGTTTGTCTTGAAGTTTGTGCTCTCCCCACCCAGCACAGGACGGAGAAGGCAGGGCAAATACTGAGGTGGGAGTTTACTTCTCTACGTCTGCGCTCCACAAGATTTGACTTGATGCTGTAGTTTCAGCCGGTTGCTTTTAAGGTGGGGATTTTGCACACTTGATGACAAAAACCTGCTTTTATCCTCCCCCGAGCTGTCAAAGACTAAGCAAAAACACATTTCCCAACTTTTGGCTCCTAAAGTTGCATTCCAGAGGTGTGCGCGGCCCCTCCAACACATTCTTTCGCTCTTCTGAACTCCCCAGAAGAATTAATTTAATCTAATATGTGGATGTTTTGAGACTTTATCCACTTTTTCACTTTACAGAGCGTTTTTTTTAAAAATAGATCCTGAGTTAGTTGGGCCTTAGCTTAGCTAATGTGGTTATCTGGGTCTGACTCAATAACCTCCCCTGGACGCTGCTGCAGCTTTACTCTAATGCGCTGGACTGTCTCAGTCTGTTCCTTCCCTCATTTGGTTCCTCATATTAACTTCGACAAATCGGATTTTCAGATCATTATGAGGCTGAAAGGAAGAGAAAGAGACTGGATGGAACAAGAGCCCGGCGGTGGCTCCGCTGACCCGTAGTCCCTCCCAGGAAGGATCCCCAAGGATGTTGCGTATGTGCATGGGCTTCCCCCATCACGTGCGCTGGGGGGGCCGAATGGTTTAAGCGTCGCCAAGTGACCCCGGGGGCTCCGATGGTGGAAGGAGGTCCCGGGATTGAGCGGTGCGATTGGACGGAGCTTTTCTCGGTGGAGGACAGAAACTAAAAATCAATACGGCCGTCTGGCTGCGCCCCCGCCCGGCCTGCCCTGCGCCGACCCATCGGCCCACTTTGGGCGTCCAGCTCAGAGCAAAAGTTTAAATAAAAGGAGCAGATGCTTGAGACGTGCACTCCTCTTCTCCTCCAGCCCACCACCCTGCGCTAGTTCTTCCACTCGGGACTGTGGCGCGTTCCGACCTCCTCATCCTGTCTGCATAATAACCTGCAGCTCTCCCCCCCCCCATTTCCGCACGCCTTCAATTGACGCCGCGGTTCTGATCCAGCCGCGCGCTGGATTCGTGCGCCCTCGCCGTGCGCCAGATCCACGCCGGAGGGCTTGCGCCTCTCCGGATGACCGAACAACTGAGCGCTCGCGCCGATCTCGCCACACGTGCGGCCATTTTTTTGTGAACCATCCGAGCCATTGTGGCGTGCGCGCACGGACGACCACAGCCCAGTCGCGCTCTCCTTCCTCGTGATAAGCGGGGAAACGGGAAAAGGACGCGGCTCCGCGACGGTGACCCAGCGCAAACTGTCAGAACAAAGCCCAGCACGCACGGCGGAGCGGCCGAGTCTGCTGTCAAACTCCGCCGCACCTCCCGCACGCCAAAGTGCCTTTGTCCTCCATCTGGCTGGCAGCGCATGAATGGATTCGGAACCGCTTTGCACAAACGTCTTTGAACGCGTATCGCGGCTTACCTGTGAATCGTGCGTGTGAGTTCGCGGTAGTGAAACAACTGTCCCGGTTGGACACTCACTCCCCCCCCCCACCCCGCCTCCCTTCAGCTGTCTGTTCTGGTCCCGCAGCAGACTACCAAGGAACAGCACGCCAATCAAAGTCGCTCGCCCCGCCCATTCCTGCGTCACGTCCGGATCGACCAATCGCAACTGAGGTGCAGCCCACAAAGTAACGTTTTACTACTTTATTTTGTCACACCTAATTGTCATAGTAGTTTGAGTAAATAAATAAAACTCATATAACAGTAAATAAACATTTGATCGAGTGCCTGCTAGACACATATTAGAGGATATTGAAAATGTCGTTATTACGGGTTGGTTATACTGGAATTACTTTACTGCCACACCATAGCCAGGCCACATTTAATGCCAGTTAATTATCTGTGCACCATTATTACCAGTCCATGCAGCCTCTCTGTCACACGAGTCCCACCAGTCATTTAGCATCCCATAATTATTATGACATCATCTAGCTTTCTGTCCCAGAATAACTTCTCTATTCGACCAGTTTAAGGCTCCTTAACCTACTCTGGCCACCATCTCCGTCCCCATCCAACTCCTCTGACCCTCTGAAACCATTTGTGTATTTCGGTTCATGCCTTTGTCCCACTTCAACTGATTCTTCAACTGCCGTCACAAGTCCACTTGACCTTCTGTCTCTGTAACTAGTCCACTTGACCTCCATCCCACTAAAACCAGTCAGTTTTAGGTCCGTGTCCCACTACAACCAGTCCATCTCATGTCGCTGCCCACTTCAGCTAGATACGTAAGACTTATGTGATGTAATCATGAAATAATATTTTCCAAATTCTCACCATGGCTATTCCATGGTAACACTGTTTATTCAACATAAAGTGGTGGTAATTAATTGACCATTCTATTGTTTTGCTCTTCACACAGTGCTGCTTGTTGTCTCGTTTCAAATGGAGAGTGTCTGTGTCTCTCCTTGTCGCTTTTACCTGCTGATCTGACTTGAGTGGGGTCTGGCCACCACTTGTGCAGCTACAATCAGCTCCCAGAGATGCACTGGTGCCTCCAGAGAGGGCAGTTCGCGTGCGTGGCCACGAGAGGGCGCCATTCGCCACAAAATTGCTGGCTCGAATGGAGGTTTTCAAACACTGAGCGTTCACGGACCCATTCCGTTCCGTTGGTGGTGACTAGAAAAGTATTTTCCTGAGTCGATTATACAGAGTACTTGAGCTGCAGCATGTGGTAACGCCGTGAATTTCGGCTGACGGAAAGGGTGTGGCAGAGCTTTCCCAAATTTAAGTAGTCTTTTTATGCGCAAAATACAGAGTTAAACTAGTTTTCTATTCTTAATTAATCCATAGAAACATTTGTGAGCATTCTAATATGCATTAACAACCGTTTTTGCTCCTGCTCACATTTGGATTGGTCTTGCCCATTAGGAAATAATGCAGATTTCGGGCATTTCTTCAAACAGATAACCTTTAATATCACAATTATACAGTACAATCAACATGCCCTCCCCCATATTTGTGTCACAGATGGCAACACTGAATCAGCTATTTACACTTTCATGGCACATAATGGAAGCCATTTCAACTGGATGGGGGTGAATATATCTAGCAGCCCATTGGTAAAGGGGCAGACGCAGGCTGGCCTCGGTGTAGGCGGCGTGACGGATGCTTACAGGTCAGACTGATGGCGGCGGCAGGGCAGTAGTGATGTGGAAGCTGGCACTGATGGCAGCATCACCACAGTGATGGATCATATCTGGAAAGAGAAGCAAAAGCACGGGGTCATCACGGCGTGGGGGTGACGGCAGCAGGCCACACTGTCCGGCACACACCTCGACTGTGGGAACGAGTCCGTGCTCTCCTTTAACAGCAGCTCTGAGACCAGCGTGTCCAGAATCTCGGGGCTGGACCTCTTACCATACCTGAGACACAGAAAGAGCCAAAAGGCGGATTATAGGGGATCAATCTGAAAGGAAATAAATGGTTTTTACCACCAACTTAGATGTGTCCTAAATATGTAATCCAGTGATAAACTCAGTGACGGGCGATGAACACAGTGGATTCATCCGTGGGGAGATGTTTGGCAGGTGGCCGTGTGTCCTTTTCTGTCTTTGAGAAGATAAGACATGTCTGCGGATATTCTCTCCTGGAGGTGGTTAAACGCCGAGCCCCTGACAGGGAGGAAAGCTTCAAACGCTGCCTTAACGTGCTGGTTGCAGGCAGCTTAGGGATTTTATTTTCTGCTGGAGTTAAATGGGCAGCACGGGTTCCTGAAAAAGCTGCAGCCAGAACTTGCAGGACGTAGACTGGGGAAACTGATAACATGTGGAGGGAACGCGCCAGTTAAAAATTCGACTGACCTCTGTGCAGAGCTCGGATAGAAATAAAACCCATTTGAACTGAACTTACACATTTGTTTTAGTTGTCAGAAAGAGGCCAACGCTGTGATTTGAGTCCAAACCCATAATGAACTCCAGCTGTGGCGCGCTCTATTGTATTGTGGCAGAAAGGTGTAATCAGCCCACCCACCTCTGTCTTGTGATCAGGTTGATGTAGTGTCTCAGGGCTGAGTAGTACTTGGCCAGCTCCTCCGCCGGGGCGTCTTCACCGGGGTTCTCCGGTTTTACCGGGTATCCATCAGTCAGCGCGCCCAGGCAGAGCAGCGCCCACAGCAGGAGCCCCAGAGTCCCCAGCCAACTCAGCAAGTTAGACTGCATCTAAAATCACATCTATTTTATATACATTTCTTTCCCCAATATATTTAAAACCCGGGGATAATCTGCGATTTTGTTAAATTGAGTTGCTTTAATCGCCCTTCAAACAGATTAACAAAGTCGCACCTTTTGAGAAGTTTTAATTTTTCAGATTTGAAAGCAAAGTACTTACGTTTCCCAGTGGTTCAGGGTGGCTTTGTGCGTAATCCCGTGGCGTCTCCTCGACTTTGGTGGCGGCTGGCTGCGCGGTGGGATTTATATGTGCGCGCAAAGGGGCTGTGGAACAGCGCGTCAGAGTTCCTCTGCATTCTCCGTGTGGACGTCACTGGTGATGCTGTCACCTTTTAAACGGGGTCTTTTAATATAAAACACGTAGAACAGCGTAAAGAAGAACCCGAGAGGCCGAGGATGGAGGGAGACGAGCAAATCTGCCCATTCCAGCAGCTAAAGAGAGAATTTAGGGTGTTAAAAAAGGGGGGAATTAATCAACAGCTAAACGGTGCACTGTGATTTGCACCTGGAAACACCATTAAACCAATTTTGATAGGGCAACTCAGACGCAGGTGCGTGTACACACACACACACACGCACACACACACACACACACACACACACACACACACACACACACACACAACGCAGATAAACACTCGTGCTGAGTATGGGAGCTTCGGTGTCTCTGAGGTTTCACAATCAAGACGCATTTCTTCTGCATAATGAGATCAATAATCACATCTGAAGTCACAAAAGAGCTGCAACCAAACTTGAGTCTTCCTCCCTGAAAGAAGCGCGAGAAATGAAAAGAGTCAGCCAGACTCGCGTGCACACTAACTTGAGGGGATGTGTGATGAATTAGATCGCTTATCCCCCCCCCCCCCCCCCCCCCCCCCCCTTCTGCATCAGATGGAAAAGAGGGACTCGAAGTCTTCAATGTGAACAAAAGCCCTAAACATGAATATGGAGGCCTGTCAATCAACCCCCTTAATAAGAAAACCCAAATAAGGCTTCAGATGAGTCTGCATCACTAAGTGCTTCATCTTCTTCCCATTCATCGGCCTTTTGTACGCATGCTTGGAGCGTCAAAAATCACCATTATCCAGCCGTGCTGCTCCTGGAGGATGCGTTAGGGGCTTTTTTTTGTACAACTCAGGATGCTCAAAGAGAGATGACGAGTGAGAACGTGCGTGGAACCAGAACCGAGTCCACACATGCACAGAATGACGACGTCTTACGGGCTCGTTGGAGTGAAGGGCTTGAAATTAAAATGTGCCTGATTGCAGGGGTGAGAGGTCAGCCTGTGTTTGCAGTGCGCTCTTCACAGCTCCAGGCTGATAAACAGGTGATCTGTTGAGATCCAAGCAGCTGGAGCAGACGGGTTCAAGCCCAGGAGCTTGAGTTTGGAGTCACAGCAGCCGTCAAAGGAGGCAAGGAGTGTGTGTAATTACTTCTAAGTTAAATGTAACACCCCTACCACGATTGAAAAGGCCTTTAAACTACAAGGAAGAAGAAAAAAAATCTTAAAAGTGCACTGATGTCATCGCACAAAGGCAAAAACAACATGAAAATCCAAACCGGGTGTTAAATATTCATCATTTTTATCTAAAGTAGCTGTTTCTTCCTGGTGATATCCTGTCCTTTGGTAGGAAAAGGTGAGGCGCCATCACCGTCACACTCAAAATAGGAGATGACCAAGAAGAGCTGCTACAATGGCTTCTTAGTCTCAGCCCTCCATTTACAGGGGGGGTGGGGTGTGAAATGGGAAAATATTCTTTGCCATCTCAAACATCTGCTCCAGGGAGGGAAACAGCATCGCATTAATAACACGAAGATGCAGTGAAACCAGCGAATATCTGGTATCTGGGAGGTGGAGGCGAATCCATCAGTGGGCCCAGATGGAGGAACAAATGACCGTCAACACTCCGACGGGCAGGGCAGGAACAGAACAGTGAAGCGGGATGTGCAGGAACGGGGAGAAGAGGGAGAGTCCACACAGGAAACGGGGATCCGAGCCTGAACCCTCTGCACGTCAGCCGGGAAACGGCGCGAGTGTCGAAGGATACGCATCAACATCAGCAATAAAACAACATCTTTCCTTCATTTGCTGCTGTCTTCACACGAGCAAACAGCGGATTAGACCATCTCAATCAGCTTGATTAATTAAATATTCACCATACCTTCTATAATTAAAATAGCTCTGACAAGCAGATCAGATTTTGGAAGAATTTGGCAGGATTTCTATGAGCATACAGGAGGATTTTGTATCTTTTCCAGCTCGAGGAGAGAGAAATGGCGATGCTAAGTGGGAGTCAGGGTAATATGTCCATTAATAATGATTAACATCAGCACTAATAATATCAGTGATAAGATAGCAAAAACCTCCAATGTAGCTCCGGTTGCTTAAGTCAATTAGAAAAAAAAAACTAAAATAAACTGTAATTATGGACAAAATGAGGCATCCCTTCTCCATAGCAACCATATGCTATCATGTGTGAAAATACGTTGAAACATCAGAAATCAAGCACCAAGTCAATTTGCTTTTCTTTTGTATTTCCTTCTTATTGTATTCGCTTGGTTCTGAATTTCCCTCCCTTCATATTTGCTGTGAATCTTTTCAGATTGACTCTGCCTCTGAGAGGAAATCCTAACAAACAAAGTAAAACCAGATTCGGGGCTGTCGTGACAGTAGCGCCAGAATCTGATCTGCCCTAATTGCAGCCTGTGATACGACTATAGTGTAATGAAGACGCTCTGTAAGTAAGCTGTTATTAACTGGAGCATCAGTAGCTTTGTTTGGCAGCGTGCTGTAGTTTCAGTTTCAATTACATTCACATTACCACATTTTTGTAAGCGACTAAATGAACAATGAAGATATGCGCAACGTTTTGCTAGTGATGCTGTAAACAGTAATAGTGTAGTGGTTTCTTCAACAAACTGTAATAAAAAAAACACATCTGGAAAAAGAAAAACTAGTCGGTTTCTTGGCCTTAACTTGCAGCTGTCATTCAGCTGCAGTCATTCAATCTCTTTCTAAAGACACGACATCGCCCCCTGCTGGCGTGGAGACTCATCACCGCCCCACGAGCATCGTCGACAGGATCGGATGTTGGTTTTTGGTCCTGTCAAACAAAGTAAAACCAGTAGGTCAGTAGGTTCTTGTACTTATCGTGCAATGGGAATCTTAAAATAAGAAAAACGTAAAACCACTGAATTAGAAATAAGTCGTTTGTAGTTAGTTAGTGTAAAATTAAAAATAAAATTAGCAGGTGATGGTTTTCATGTTGCATCAAATAGAACAATTCTGCCAATAATAACTACATGTGCTCAGTAAAGGTGAGGAACAGCTTCCAGTGGTGGCCCACATGAATAAAATGTAAGTTGTTTGACATCCTCTTGGTGTTCCCAGCTTAAAACCACAATATCTGCTTCCAAATAAATTTGTCCATCTTCTGACAACTTAAAGTTGCATCTAATGCAGCTTATTCAGAAAGCAATTTGCATTTAAAACTCGAACAGCTTCATAACAAAACATCATTAACACTCTTAACACTTCAAACACTTGCCTTTTTCTCCACTTTGCTGACATTGATTCACATCTTTTGCATCTAAAACATCTCAGGAAACACCAACCTTTCCTCGCTTTCAGTCACGAATAAGTAAAGCAACAAATCTTCCTCCTTTATTATTTTAATTAAACTTCCACTGTTTTCAAATAGTTTATCAGTTAAGCATTGTTTTTCCCCACAAACCTGAGTGTGTGTGTGTGTGTGTGTGTGTGTGTGTTTTGCCACATCTGTTCCTGTGGTGTGAACGACACAAACGTCACTTGGAGGGAAACATCAGGTGGGATCTCTGATTGTCAGGTGGACCACAGGTCAAACTGTGACGCTCCGACCGGAGCGTCCGCATCAGATGTGCCTCCGGAGTCGGATTTTGCAGGAAATGTGACAAAAGTTGTGACTGCGTCAAAGGGCGCTGAACTTGAGTTTAATGGCCGCTGGGCCCTGCGAGGGGCCCCGGTAGACGTGTCATTGTTGTAGAAAGATGCCTTTGACTGGAAGTATGGAAGCTAGTGTTCCCTGTATGACTTATTTTATTCAATATTTGTTTTTTATGTACTGAAAGTACTTTTGGGAACACAAATCTGGTCATTTAATGTGAGAAATGTGATAATCAGACAGAATTCGAATGAAAGCAAAGTATTCCACGTGTTCAATCATTCAATCAACATGTGTCCAAATACTTATGCAGTCATTTCTCTCCTGGTGAAAGGATGCGTATGACGGAATTCCTTCCCGTGCCAGCTGTCAATATGACATTAACATTACGTTACATTACATAACATTTTTAAAGTGATTCTTGCAATTAACTTTGCAAATCTTAAAAAAAAGAAACAACTTAATTGCCGAAGAACTATGAAGTTTAACCATAAACAGTAAACTAGCCATGGTAAATACGATGAAATCATTCTTTTAAAGATAACTGTCCATCTCTCATGACTCACTCTTGAGCCTCCCCCCCGTGCACGCCAACAGCAGGGCCTCCGAGCAGATCCTCCGTCACCTCTGTCAATTTCCTGCTGTTTCCGCCACAGACATGAAGGTTCGCCCTGTCTGAAGTGACATTTAGCAACGCTGAGCCTTAAAATTGTTACAGCAAAAATCGCAGGTTCTGGTTTATGACAACAGAAACAAATGGCAACAGGTAGATGAGACCAAAGGAATTAGCTAATAGAAGCTAAAATAAACAATAGAGCCAGAAAAAAAAGAACTTCAGACTTCAGGTGCTGAGCAAGGTACACATCATGATGCAATAATATTTTCTGTTTTATAATAAAACAACATTCACCTTGTTTTTATCTGTTTGCGGAAATGGTCACTGGGGTAATTTGGTGCCTCTTTGTGTGGTAATTGCAAATTTGACATCCTGTGCCATTCTGGGGAACTGTCGGTCGACAGGAGTGTGGTTTCCATGGGAATAGGGCGAGTGGAGTAGGCATTCACTTCAACCAGAGGTCCACCTAAATTACCTGCATCCTGCTAAATCGGGGGTTGCTATGGAGAGTCAATTACCTTAACCTGTGATTGTGCCACAATAATGTCCCCTTAACATAATAACAGAAAGACTCTTCACCGTTGGAAACGGATTGGTTTAAGGCGACCGTGTGGAGATGATGCCGTGGTCATCTTGGTTATGCCGTGAGTGTCAGCTTTCAGATGGGATCCCTTCCGCTTGCTTCCACTTGATCTCTCAGCGTCAGAGACCCAGGTGCATCCGTGCCGCTCATCACACGTGGCCCCACTTCATTCTCCTTACGACCACCTGTCCAGCCTCCAAAGGCACAAACACGGGCCGTGTTATCTCAAGTAATGCTAACATTCGGACACAGGTGACTTGAGAAGGACCGGGCGCCGCCGCCGTGATACTGATCCTCTCTGACTCGCCACCTGCCAGGCAGAAGCATCTGAGTGGGAGCAAATCCTCATTTAGATCTCCATTAATTCTATTGGAATATTTCCTGAAAGTGGGCCGCCGGTGGAGAAAACGCGGCCTGCTTTGGTCTCTATTCACGGCGTGGATTAAATCAGTTCTCATCTGCCGCGAGAAATGGGATTAATCAATCGTAGACAGTGCACCTATCCGCCAATTAAGACAGGCGCTCATCACAGAACGCACAGCTGCTGTTATTTTGGTGACAAGTCGCGTGGGCGGATTTCTCTCGACAAAAGGGAGCGAAATCGCACAAATCTCAAGCGGATGAAGTGACCATGCAGCCTGTGTGGGCCAGAAATGACGCACTGCTGCAAAGATTTAAGACGCTGAAAGACTGGGCGTTCTAGCAGATGATTCTAGGAGTTCTCACCTTCTCCCCAGGACTGTGTGGGTTTTCTCCAGGTGCTCTGGTTTCCTCCCACATTCTAAAACCATCTACATTACGTTGGTTGGAGACCGTAAATTGCCCCTCTGTGTGACTGAGTGGCGTGTGCGCGCTGCTGGTGACCTGTCGAGGGTGTATTCCTGTCTCGTACCCAGTGAGCTGAGAAATAAGCTTCGGCAATCTGAGACAATAATTAGGAATAAGCAGCGGTTGATGGGAAAAGAGCAGAAGTACGAGATGCTATGACTCCTGCTGTCCACATCAGGATGATGTCCTGTAGGGAGAAGCTGTCTTTGCTGCCTGTCTCAGTCATTTTCCCACTCACATCACTGGCCTCCAGTCACGTGCGCAGGACGGACCAGGATTGTTGCTGTGGAGCAGCAGACGGAACGGTTCAAACTTCCTGGGCTGATACGGGAAGCATATCCGCTGCGGTGCCGCGTTGGAGGGTGAGGTCACCATCTTCAGGTCGGGAACCGGCGGACGATGGCTCCCAAAGACTAAATAATTTCACCACGTTCTGGGTACATCTGGTTTTATTATACAACAACTTCAGGCGTGCAGCATAGGCGCTACACTGTTCTCTGCTGCCCTCACATGCCTCTCACAGGAAGGTTTACAGGATTTCCCCTTCCACAAATCTTCCTTTTAAAGTCCATGGCAGACCTTACCAACGCAACATCCCAAACTAGGAAAACACGTGTATCATGTCATTTGAAATGGATTTCTCACGAGTTGCTAGTTTCCAAAGAAAGATAACCTTCACACAAGGAGCTGAACCCTGTCAGTCCCCCCATGGCGGCATACGGGACATCCCGGCCAACTGGTCGACCACGTGCCTCCCTCTCTGATTTGGTCTCAACCTGCCAAAAAAAAGGTTACCATGGTTTCAACTTAAAACCTGTTTTAATCGAGGGACTGTCTGGATTTTAGAATGTACTCACCAAGGTCTGATGAGCAGAGCTGGGCTGCCCACACCCACAAGTCATGGTACTCTGAAACCCCCTACAGGAACCACCTAAAAATAGTATTGAAAATCATTTTAAATATTTATGTGCTATTATTCTTGAGGCGGTGGAGATTTTGGACGGACATTTTTTGCAAATGTGGTCAGCAGTTTCACCGTGATCCTGGGGTAAATGCTTGCACTTGCAGCGGACATGGTTGGAGCCAATCTGAGGAACATATAGATAAGCAGAGCAGCGACACCCTCTGACCCTGCATGGCAGGCTGAGCGGTCGCTCACATGGAATCTCCTCAAAGTCCACCTTATGCTGCTTGTACCTGGACAAAAAGACAGTGTTCTTACATTTGGTGTGTTTTAAAATACAGAGAAGAATTGCAAAATAATTGGTAGTACTGGATGTTACCTATGTGTGCAGAAGCACTGTGTCTCAGGCCCAATGAGCTTGCAGTCTATACCTCCTGGCACACCAAAACTTACATACAGCCGGTTCTTTGCTCGCTGAGGCACAATTTTGCTCTTGTATGCCTCATATTCCTCTGGTGTAAAAAGTTTTCCTCCATCATCATCACCAACAATTCTTGAAATGTAAAGAAAAATGGGAGGAAACCAAAAAATCTACTTTAATAAAAAAAATGTATGTGTGTGTGTTTCTGGGCAGCTTGGCGTGCATGCGTTCGTGTGTGTGTGTGTGTGTGTGTGTGTGTGTGTGTGTGTGTGTGTGTGTGTGTGTGATCCTAATGTATTCAACATGCATGCAGTATTATTGCTACAACAGGCTGAAAAAATAATTCCGACCTGCAATCAAAAGACAACGGGCTCTAGTAGCAAGACAAACCTTTTGTATTCCAAATAGTCATCCACGGCCTTTTGGGCTGATTTGTCCAAGCTTATTCTATTCATTTTTCAAATCCATCAATATTCTCTGAACAAGGGCAGCGTTGACAATGCAGTTAAATGTTGTTGAAGGGCAACTTGAGGTTGCTTGGAAACGGTTGTAGATGCCCCTCTAACGGTGGACAACGGAATTACGCCAGATTACCCAAAACGTGCACAGAGCGCAGGTGATTTCCGCAGGTATTGCGACTTACACCCGTAGTATAGTTTACATACTAAAATATAGGCAGCAGGGTTGCACGCCATTGTAGGGCGCTTTATGAACAAAGCCCCTTGCTGTCTTTGTAGAAGAGATCATATTCCAAAGATCCTCCTGGTTCCGGAACATCATCAAAATCATGTGTTCCTTGGACCTTTCTGAAAATTAGATTAAAATCTGTTCGTATTTTTGGGGGTTATTTTTGTTTCCAAACGAATAAAGCACCGGCTGCCGCATAAGTTTTGTGACTTCATTTCCCACAATGCCACAGTATGACGCACGTGAAAGACGTCCAGGGTGCCATGACAGTCAGCATAATTTCTTGCGTGGAGTTTTAGCTACCGACTTACGAGAGGCGATGGATCAGTGGAAGTGAATGCCAAGCATCAGTGACGGCTGTCTCTGGATTATGAGAAGTAAGTTTTGCGGAGTTCCAACGGATATTTATTCTGGCGACAGCCGAGACAGCTAAGGGCCTTCCAACGTCAGCCGTTCACCGGAGCCAGAGGCGCAGGCTGCAGCTGCAGTAGCGCCGCTTCATCTCCAGCTCTTTTGGCATTACTGACACCTCAAGGTAGTTCCACACTCAGACAACTCACTCAGCACGCTTGCGCTGGGATTTATCACACTTGTGGTTGGTATTTTGCGATTTGTTAAGCGCAAAGTTTTACCTTTTTAACAAACGCGCTAACGTGCAGTGAATTTTAGCTTCCAATCAGCTCGAGCAACTACTGACTGTTGATGCTCATTTCAATGTTAACATGCTTTAGTTCGTTTTATACCTCGTGTAATGGCTTTACACTTTACTGTGTGTTTAGAACGGTTGATTACTTGGACATTTATTGAATATTCACGTAGTAAATAGTTGTGTGTATCAGCCGATTGGTCAGCTTGCAGACTGTTGAGTGACATTTATTTAACCTGCGTTTTTAATGTGTAACTGTTAGAACAGATGGTTTACTGCCAGTCTGTGCTTTATCACAGCCAGTCATCCCATTAAGCACTCATTTAAATTCGCTCCTGAACAAGTCAAACACCAATTGCCTAAAACTGCTGTAGTTGTGGTTCTTCATGAATTAATGATGTGGCTCCTACATAAGCTTCAAGGCGTTTATGCACACTAGCTGTAGGGCAAAGAGACTTTTAGGTGTAGATTTGTAGATGCCACATGTTAACACATCTGCAGTCTGTTTCGGAACTTTTGTCTGCTTTTATCGCCACTTCTATCGTGGCCTCTTTTTCTTTCCCTTGGGTTCAACAGCAGATTATTTAAATGACACGATACTGGGAAGAATGGCTCAGAGGATACTGTTACATTTCTTTTCATAATTAATTCCCCAATTCACTGTCCTCTTTTTCCTCTCAATAGGTATTGTCACTCCCACCCCTGGGAGAGCAATGATAAAGAGCGTGGTGACAATTTTTTGTGAAGTGGGAAATTGGCTTGTCTTTAGCCCTGAATCTAGCTTCCTCTGTGTGTGCATTCTTCAGCCACACGCTGTTTGTCACTCAAATTACCTTAGTGTTAATTTTAAGAATAAAATACCTCTTGACCTGTACATTATACTCTGTCTCTGGTGTCGCAAAGAGGTTTTTGTGAAATCTAAACCAGGAGAATGGTTTCTGTTCTGTCAGGGCTGATAGACATTTAGAATGGGCTATTGTGATATTGGCCTGTCTGAGATAAGCACTTTAGTCTAGCTAGGACATCCCTTTTCTCTTGTCACAGTGCCAATAATATTTGGGTTGGGTTTGTTAGTCTTCAGCATATCCAGAAATCCTCAGTCATAGTAATACTGACCTCTGTTTCTTGGTTTTCTGTCCAGATAGGGGATGTAGGGGTCCAGCTTTTCAGAATTGTAATGCATCACCATTGCTGCAACACATCAAACACATCCATGTTGTGGTGAACTTTGGTGTTTTTGTGCGACTCGTCGATCTGCTAGGTGTGCAACGGTCCCTCCACATTTTACCTCAAGGACGACAAAAAAACTTTTATCACCCTAGTTATAGGATCTTCGGGATAAACTAATATATATATATATTTTTTTTATTTATTTTTTTTTTTTGTCTTGTTTTTTTCTCTAATTTCATTCATCTTGTTTCTCCAGCACAGCTCACCATGTCCCTGGACCCTCTGCTTGAATGCCGTGTAGGAGTTTTGGAGTCATAATCTGCACCCAGGGCACCTTTCCAAGATCCCATGACTGCTGGAATTACCTAGTATTGCTTGGAAGTGGGCTGCGCGTCTATAGGATTAGCTGGTGTAAGACACTCTTTCCACTGTATGGATGACAGGCTAACACATTTATTTTGAGTGAGGCTCTAAAAACATGCAGTTTAAATTATGATTTCTTATTGACAAGACAAAAGAAGAGATTTTTGCAGCAGAAATTTAAAAAAAAAAAAAAAAATTCTAGAAAACGTATTGATATACGTACTGTGTGAGCCTTAAGTTTGTACTTTTTAGCTGACTGTCACACTGTACAATGCTGGGCACGCTCCTCCGGAGAAATATGTCTCAGAAGCTAAGCCTGCTGCTGCTGGTATTCGGACTGGCGTGGGGACTTATGCTGTTGCGCTACACTGTGCAGCAGCCCCACAATCAGAGCAGTACAGAGTTACGTGAGCAGATATTGGAACTGAGCCGACAGTACGTCAAGGTCCTGACAGAAGAGAACCAGAATGCGCTAGGTGGGCCGCAGGGAACCTCTATGGCTGGCTATGGTATGAAATTAAATATAAATAAGGATTAAAGGTTAATTCCTCATTAAATTCACCTTCTTTTCTGTTGCCCACAGCTGATTTGAAGAGGACTATAGCCGTGTTACTGGATGACATTCTGACGCGGCTGGTTAAGCTTGAAGGGAGGATCGACAACACAACCTCCACCAATACTTCCCATCCAGCAAGGGGCGCCAGTTTGCCTGGTCCTGCTGCCATGTTGAGAGCCAAGAGGGAGACACCTGGCGGCCTGCTCGGGACGTCACGGCTTCACCAGCCTGTACCTGTTAGACCCCATTAAAAAAGGAAATCCCACTGCGACGGACAGGATGATCCGTCTGTGATTCTGAGCACATTAGACTTCCTCCATTGTTTATTGATGATAAAAATCATCAGTGAATGGAATGCAATACTAAGACTTGGATAATGCAGATTTTTGCGCGATAGATCTGATCTGCCTGCTCAGAGACATTAAAGTGGACTTCTTTGTTCTATTTTCTATCATATATCAATATTTATTTATGCATACCAAGATTATCTATTTGCACTCTCGGTTACTTTGCCTTCATTTTTTTAAATGCCATATGTTGATCTATTGACTGTTAAAGCTAATTTAGCTTATTGTTTATTCTTGAAACTGCAGATGATTCATACTATCACAAGAAAAGTTGGAAGTTGTCCCATATTTACTCATTAACAAGGCTGCTTCATTAAGTTCAATTTTACTATCTTAAAAATATAATGGGTTTTAATAGCCTTGGTTTCTTAATACAGTACAGAAGATTGTACCTTATTGTACAACCCTGGTTTATAGAACAGCTCAAGCATAGTTCATAAGGAAAAGATAACCCAAAGAATATTTGCACTCTATCTGATGAAGTTCATCATTGCTGAGTGTTGTTTAAGCTCTTAGGATGCAATGATTCCTGTTTGATGCTGTATACATGTTGAATGCTGATGAATGAGGGGATATGGAGGAGTGGGTCATGTTAAATGTATAATGTGAGCAATTTTGTAGCCCTGAGTTGCTGTTAAGATGACTGCTGTGCCTTGTTCGGGGTTCATCTGATGCTGACAGTCATTTTTAAATACAAAAGAAACTTAGGCTTTAATGATACCTGAGGGTTGTGGACATCAGCTTATATTCGTTTTTATTTTGTACAGGACACATTTCTGACAGTCGTTTTGATGAGTAATGGTTCCAAAATGGGACACTGTTGAGGTTAAGACATTTTAGGCCTGATCCACACTTGCTAAATAAATAAATGCTGAATCTACAGAAGAGGTAAAACGGGCAGCTTTTGTGAGAATCATTCTTATAGTATTTTCTTTAGACTTTGTTTTAAAGACACTGCAGTTGTATCGTGGTCTGATTTTTGAGTACCGGTATCTTAAAAGTAGCATTTTATGTGGGCAGACGAACGTTGGGACCGGTTTTAACAGAGCACTTCCGGATTGCCAAAGAGTAAAACGTGCCCGGATGTGACGTCAGCACACAACCACTGTCCAGCCTCGCAGCATCTTCCGTCGCTAAGCGGTCAAAATTAAACTGCACAACACCGAGGAGCTGTTCACTTCCTTCATAAATAGTCATTTCTTAAATGCACCGGACACCAAGTGGCAAGGAAAGTGGAAATCACGAAAGGCTGGTGAGCATCCTGTTGAATGGTACAAATATGCGAGTTGGTTGGGTTTTTTTTTAGCGCTTTTCTTTTCTTCGGTTTGGCTGCTGAAAACCGACACTTAGAATGCAAAATTATTGAAAACTCAAAACGTCGCAGGAATTATTTAATTGCTTTGAATTATGGTTTAAATCACTTGTAGTTTTGCCTCGAATCGACAAACTAGAAGACGGCATCCGATTCATTGCCTTCGAATTGGGTATTTAAGGTGGATAAGAAGCTGCAGGCTACTGATAAAAGTAAATACCAACAGTTCCCGGCACAATTCTGCAAAACGATTAAATACGGAAACCCAGAATAAATCTTCAATCATATCCTTTGCAAAGCAGTCGAGAAAATCTGACTAGAAGAAATGCTGAATATTATTGCAATCACAATTGTACTTTAAACGGAACACAAGTAAATACAATTAAATTTAAAGAGCCCCTACTTTACACCTATGATTAGGTTGCGTAACTGTAACATCGAGGAATGAGAATCTATTATAATTTAATTTAAATTTAACTCTAAATCCGTTTTTTTTATTTCTATACTGTGTATTTGAAGGTAATTCAGTAAATTGTGTTATTTAGAAAAGTGGTGTGCACCTCATGTTTGCATTTTCCAAAAATCCTCTGCTGTAGTTTATTTTAAAATGGTTTATACCAAAGCCCAGGATACTAAAGAAAAGCCTGTGCAGGAAAAATTCTTTTTAAAACAGAATATGGTCTTAATTTTCTTGAGTCTTCTTTTTTCATTAAGGTTATTAATCATGAAGGATTTGAAGAGATTTATCCATGAAAGATGAAGGAAAAAACTCTAGAAGGCTAATGAAAGAGCAAAACATGGAAGTGGAACGAGAGGAAATATTGTGATGGAAGAATGCTCTCAGATAGAAGCACAGGAAAGGGAACAACAGACCCGGGATCGGGAGCAGGTCCCCCCTCCCGGAGCCCATCCAATCATACAGTATTCAGATCCCACTCAAGGTATGTTGTTATTTCTTCGTCCTTTTGCAGAATCATTGTACAACCACGTGCCTCCTATAGTGATTATTTTGCCGCATTTGTTGTTTTTAACACTGAGAAACATTAAACCAGCTGCTAGGTTGGTAACTATCAGCTGCTGTGTACAGGCGGCCTTTCTGAGCACATCCTCCTCATTTTAACCCTCATTCTACAACTTACTTATTTACAGTCGTGCAAAAATCTCTCCTCAATCAGTGGTTTTCATGGCTCACTCTCGGAGGCACTTAAGTCGCCACTACAGCCGTCCGGGATCTCAGTTCCCATTCTTTCCGGAGGGGGTCGTGTTCTCACTCTTACGGCCCAGAACACTGCTGTTGGAGCAGCCGCAGTATTTCTCCTGAGTCGGACCGGCGCCACACTGGCAGCAGGGTGAGTGGAGAAACATCAGAATTGACAGCGTGGGTTATTAGACTGGGATCATTAAACTAAACCTGTGCGTGCAGCCATTTTCAAAAGGGTTTTGGGTGGTGGGAGATTTGCTGACCTTTGGCAAATGATTCCGTTGTCAGCTTTTTCACTATTCTTTGCACGTTTATGTTTCTGCGGTCATTATTGCACGGCCCTGGATTTTATAGCCTTTTATAACCTGCCTCTTTTAAACGGAGAGCTGCTTTCACACCTTAATCAGAGCAGTAAATCAGCGGTGTGATTCATGTTCAGCGGAGAATCGGAGCAGGTTGGAGCTGTAGTACAGGACAGAGTGCACAGCTGGGGGTCTCTGCGATGGTGCCACCTAAGAATTGGGATTTCCAGAGCGCTACTGTGTTCAGTCTTCATCTCGACCCCTCCAGGTAAAACCCGACACCAGCACGGGTCTCTGTGTGCTCTTTGCGAGTCTCAACACCTCAACACCTGAACGAGGGGTTCCCCGCCATGGTCCCCTGAGTGGGGGGGGGCAGTGCGGTGTGTCACCAATGCTCAGGTCACTCCTGTGGCTTTGCTTTCATTTACATTAAGGATTCCAAAGAGGTAGGAGTTAAATTCTTCTTCCTTTGCTCACAATCTGCACGTTTTTGCTTTGTAAAAATGTGGTCAGGTTGTGATTCCAGGACAGCACCACTAGGTGTCTGCCTTGCTACTGTTCTCACTCGCGCATCCTATACGAGGAGGTTTTTGTAATGTCAGAGGGCTTTTAAAAGCATCTTTACCTCCAGCCATGGTTTGTATCTACCTGCCTCTTATGTTCCACAGGCAGAGGAGCAAGACCACAGCATGGCGCTAGACAGTAGACAACAGGGCCGCCCAACTCGGTAAGACCAGCGCCACATTTAAAAGCGTCACGTTTTGGGCCACACGATTTAAAACAACTGATGCTACTTGTGTTGTAAATAAAGGCCTTTTCGTTCCAACAGTAGCGGCGGCGGCAGCAGGTGGGGGAGAGATTTGTGCAGTCAGATTCTATGAGTGAGGTTGCTGGAGCAGGTGAGTTATTCATGAGCAGAAGAGGTAGTCTTGGAAGGAAAAGCATTAAATTCAGTCTCTTTGCAGAAGCAGAAGCTCTCCTTCACCAGACTACAGCCGATACAGGTCCCGCTGGCGGTCTCGCTCCGAACGGGCTACGTAAGTGTAAAAAGGAAATGCTACAGGCATCGCAGATCAGCGCTCTGTTGCAGGACCTGAAATCACGCAGCTGTTAGCACAAGTAGTGTCCTTACGGCTTTTTTTTTTTTCCTGTTTTAAGGGCGATATGAAGACGCTTCCTCCAACTTCCCAACAAAAATTGAAGTTCAATCCTCCGGGGTGTTTCTGGTGGGAGGGTTCATGTGAATTGGTTGGTATGATCAGAACTTCTCCATTGGTTGAGGTCTTTCATGGTCCTTTTGTAAATACAAATGATCAAAAACTCTAAAATTCAGTGTTGTTCCTCAGTCTAAGGGTGCATGAAGCTGAGCTGTGTTTGTAGGTGGGAGCGTTTCCCTGAAGACGACCAGCACTAAGGTGTAAAGCATGATAGGTTATACTTTATGAAGGCGTTAAAGTCGCCCCGGAGCCACGCTTCCAACCCAGAGGTTTCTCTTATTGAGGCTGCCCAGACAGGAATGAACAGGCAAGGACTTCTCGAGAGGTTTTCTTGATGTTTATTGTAATAATCAGACGTTTCACATTCTGCATACATTCCACACATGTTTGATCTGTTGAAGATGGAGGTGATGTACATTCTATATTGGTTTATTTCAAAACTGTCCACCTAATGAGTGGGTGAGATGTTGACATTGGACACAATCCTGAAGTTCCTCACAAGTTTTAAAAGAAAGGAAGGCTGCGAGTCAACCTTCCACCCCCAATTACGAGACTCTTCAAATGAGGGTAATCACTGCTGCTGTGTCATGGGGGCCCCTTGTCCTTTCACACTGGCTCAGAGATAATGCATGAAGAACCAAGGTAATTGTTTGTTCGAAGGGTCAAAGTATGAGGTCTCCCCCCACCCACTGAAGATCCAACACATGAGGATCTGTCACCAAGGTTTCCGCTCTAACTGGGTTAGAATCACCGGGAATTCATGTATGTGTCTGATTAAATCGGTCGACACGACAGATTTCAGCTGATGTTAATCATTTAAAGTTATGCAAACATTCCTCAGTGGAGTAAACTTGGTTCAGGCTGCAGAAAACATGGATTGTATGTGTCGTACACGTACAGCGTTGTCTCACCTGTGGTGCTCACTCGTTGGACGCACACACACGTGGGTTTTGGGTCAAAGAAAGGACACGCATCTGCTTAAACACACCGCAGCCGTAAAGAATGTTTGGAGTAAGTGCATGTTCCAGTTTTGGTTCAGGAGCTTCATCAAGTCGTTGGTGCAGTTGTTCCTGTATGCAGGTTAACGGCACCACCTTGATGTTGCTGTTAAATCTTTAGGTTGCTGTCCGGTGATCTTGGTTGCCCGGTTGCTTTGGACCGTCAACACAAGCTGAGTCAGCAGTCAAGCTTCAAGGAGGTGCAGGTCCTGAAGAAGACTTTCCAACATTTTAATTTATGCTCACTTAAAGTTTAAACGGTGGCAAAGAATGCAGCATAAATACATTAAATATCTCCATGTTTGATGGACAAACAGCTTTATTGTGCCAGAAGTGTTGATTTTGAACTAGTGTGGCAAAATATTTAACCATACATTTTTAGTTGGGTAATTAATCTTTTTCCTCACAACAATGATCCAACAGCAATGAAACAGTTTGCCAGAACTTAGTACGTCTTGTTTTTAAAATCCTTCTTAAAATGCCAGTAAACATTTTTTCATTAAGTTAATTATATAAACAATATGCCCTTTATGATTAAATCATAAATAACATCTATTAAAAAAGAACAACAACTTAGAAGTCAATTAAGATGTAAATATGTTTTGTAATAAGATCAAGCTTTTTAAAAATGCAAACATTGAAACCTTTTTCTTTTACATATTGACTATTTTGGCACATTTTTTTTTCTTTTCAAACCCTTGTATAAAAAAAAAAGCAACAAAAGGCTGAAACTAGTAAACAACAACACGTGAAATATTCCCATACTGAGGAGACAAATCTGCCAAAGGTGCTGTTGCGATGCGTGAGTCTGTAAATATTCATCCAACGGTGCGTGAAAACATCAACGTTGTTAAACGTGTTAAACTGCCTCGCAGCAAAAATTCACTGCCTTTAATCACAAAAAACTACATGTGGAAATAAAAAGAAAACACAAATTTTCCAAACATTTCTGCGTCTTTACAACTGAATCAGTTGGCTTGCAATTAAACGTTTTTTTTTATTTTTTTAAAAAGTGGAAATAGTGCAGCAAAATGGTTAATATGATTTGAAAGTTTTTTGTTTTTAAAAAAAATATCTACCTATTTACTGAAAAACATCCGTCATTTAACAACATTTAATTCTCTGTGTAACTTGCTGATCCACAATGTGTAGATACGGATTTTGACCAAACTTTTGTTGAAAAAAAAAAAAAGGTAAAGAAACTTGAAACAAACATTGATCTCCAAAATAAGTTGTTATATAATCCAAACATAATTAAAGAGTCATATTTAACTTGTTCTTTGGACAGCTGTTTGAAAGAAAAGTATTTTGAGGCCATAAAGTGTTTTGAAGAGGACATAAACCGCCATTTTCTAATGAGATGAAGGGTGTCACCCCACATGACGGTCTGAAACCACTTTCTTTGTCTTGGAGATTGCTTTAAAGTTCCTTGGTGGGGACCAGAAAACGCAAACTGCCGTGTCTGGACTCCAAGAAATTAGTTTTTCCCCATTAACCTCGCTGAGGAGCAGCATTTCCATCAGTCATCTGCAAAGTTCCAGCTTCGCCTCAACATGGCGTTCACCACAGAGCTCCCTGACTGTCCGAAGCGGTCAGGCAGAGGATTTAATGCTTACTATTAAAGTGGTGGGGTTTTTGATTTGTCCCCTACACAATGCAGCAGGAAATAAATATAAAGCATTCTCACCAGAAAACAGAAATCCTTTGATTCAGTGGAGCCTAAAGGTCTTTGGAAAAGAGCGAATGGCGACGTAGAGCCTACTTCTTGGATTAAGTCCAGCATCTTAAACTTTCTCTATACGCCCAGATTTACCTTAACAATATTTAGCAGCCCCCATCGTTTAAGGGTTTCTTCAGTGATCCCTGGCTATCTTAAACCTCTTTTTTTCCTCCCCTGCACAGACATTAGCCGCAGCTACTTCCCCAAATATAGGATGCAGTCGAGCCCGAAACTTTATGTCACTTTGGCCCTATGGAATTTGTCCATCGCGAGGAAAATGGGGGCGGGGTGACTTTTTCTGTACATTCCTCGGCGATACATTCACTTCTCCTCCTGCAGCCACATGCGGAGGAGCTCCGAGGCTGCAGTCGTGCATCCGTTCGTTTAAGCCGACTAAGCTCAGGCGAGCACTCGCATGACCGCCCGAGCTATACGTTACATGCGCCAAAACAAGCGATTCCTGCAGCGGCTCGCATTTGTGACGCGTTCCTGCGCGCCCTCCGCTGTTTAATTTAAAGTGAAATATTTTAAATCGGTACAAAAGCGGTTAAAAACTGTACGGGCGTAACTAGGCCAAAGGGGAGCCTTAAATGATTAGTATAGAACTAATGCGTGTATAGAGATGTATAACAGATGTAAAAGCTATTTCTAATTGGGGACTGGGTTTATTTCTATATGACATTTAACCGTAAACAATCAGCGCATTCGGCTCTATAAGTTTATTCATCTATATTCATTAAATAAGTTTAGTAATATGTTTGCCCCGCCGAGTCTTAACTCCTCCAAAATTGTGAACAGCTGTTGCGCCAGCATCGAATTGGGACGCAGCCTTGCTTTTCGTTTCATCTTTACAGTTTACAACAAAGCCGGAGGAAGCAGAGGAAGCACGGGAAAAACGCACAACTGGCGCGCTGATTCATATAGAATATTCGAGCCGAGGAGCCAATGAATGAGCGCGCTGAGGCCGAGCCAGCAGCGGTACTGCGGAGCGGGCATGGAGGCTTGTGATTGGACGGCGTCCCCGACCAATCACACGGCTCGCTGTGTTTGCACAGCAGCAGAGGGGTGAACCCACCGAGAGAGCCGTGGCCCCAGTCCGAGCCAGTGGCCGAAGGGCGCACTAAACCAACACTGGCTTTGTCACCGGCTCTCTCCACACCTATGGGCCCATTCAGCGCGGGGGACGCGACACATCACGTCTGCTCCAATCGTGGCTCTTCACTGACAGCTGCATGACAGTTTAAACATCACCAACTGTGATTTATCAACTTTCCCCCTATGCAACAGTTTGAATGACAAATACTGGGATGTCAACTGCAAAGACATGCACTGATAATTAATATTATATATGAAAGTTGTAATATGTAAATCAGGCTACCTTCATATTTCCTTGTAGCCTGAACAGTAGAATTCTCTGGGATTAAGACTTTTCATTTGACCTCCTTGTTCCTGTTATGCAGGCCATTAAACTTGGACGCCATATTCTAAATTATAATGCATCATGTGCATCAATCACACGCAAAGACTTTCATAGCATGAAGGAAAGAGAATAAGTTGAACTCTTATAGGGAATCAACACACCAGGTTCGTATTGTTTAATGCATATAATCAAAACAACCCTAAGACAGACAGACAGGCGGACAGACAGACAGACAGGCAGAAGCCTGTGAGCTGGAGACCCCTCCCACCATTCCTTCCCTCCCCCAGTTAATGCAAGGCCACGCAGGAGGTATGGCGGAGAACGTTGGCCATGTGCTTTCTGTCCACATGCTCACGGCCTCCTCGCTCTGCCATACGCCCTGAAAGTTGGAGAAAACATGTGGCGGCACACTTTTGACTCACACACACCCCTTCGCTGCCACCCCATTCAGGCCTGCTGGATTCTGCGTTTTGGGTTTGAGGCGGGCACAGCTTGTGGAAGAACATGGATGCCGTCATGTGAACGGTAATACGTGTCACTTCCATGTTGCGCAGAGGAGGAGGAGGAGGAGGAGGAGGGTCTTCACCGGAATCCAAAATCTCAGATAGATCAGATGTGCAATTTAGCAGTTAGTGACAGTATACTAACTGATCATTTCTGATTGGTCCCACCCCCCTTTTCGTGCTCCCGTGCAATCAGCGTTGCGCACTTATCGCAGCCGTGCGCAAAAGCCCCGCAATAACAGCGTCTCCCCGCCATGGGCGTGCGTTAGCGCACCGCCGTCTTACTATTCTCCAACCGGCCAATCAGAATCCAGGGTTTGCAGGAAAAGGCACAGAATGTGATTCTAGTAAAGATACACTAGGTTCTCACGGAATCCCTTTACGCACACAGCTCGCCGGGTTTTTTTTTCTCTCTCCCCCCAACGCCAATCCACGCTCCCCCTCCTTTTTTCTCCACCCCCCTCTGCTGTCCCCACCCCAGATTCCCGTGCAATTTTCCCCAATCCCAAACACTTAATTGAGCAATTGGGATTCCTCACGTGTGGGCTGATTTGTAGTTTGAACACGTGGCTCATTCAAAAAAGCCGGAATAGCAGCGGATTTTTTTTCCTCCCCCCTTCTTCCTCTTATTCTAGGCAGTGGAGTCAGAGGCGGGCGCCAGCCTTACCGTGTGTGTGACATTCTCTGTCTCTTTGCCAGGGGGTTTGGAGGAAGACACAAAGTAGTTTCTCCTCCTTTTCACCCAGCCCGCCATCGTTTGGAGAGACGAGATTAATAATTGAGCATTTATTTATTGCGCGATAGAGACAGAGGGGCGAGGGAGAGCGAGCGCACTGTGAGGCTGCCAGTTTAAATCTATCTGTGGCTACAACGACCAGGAGGCACGCCACAGCCACTCCGTAGTAGTAAAGGCGATTTAGGCTCCAAACACTGCACAGCTGCGCAAGCAAAGAACTATCTCCTTCAGCGCAACGATTGTCCCCCCTTTTCCAGCGCAGAACATGAATAAGCTATACATCGGCAACGTGAGCGCCGAGGCGAGCGAGCAGGACTTCGAAACTATCTTTGAGCAGTGGAAGATTCCGCACAGTGGTCCATTTCTTGTCAAAACCGGCTATGCGTTTGTGGATTGCCCGGACGAGAAAGCTGCTATGAAGGCCATTGATGTTCTTTCAGGTGAGCTGGGTTGGGGTTGGGGTGGTGGTGGTGGTGGAGGGGGGGGGAAGGCAGCGAGGTGGGGGGGTGAAAAGTGATGATCTGAAAAGACGCACGAACTGCTGCTATTGTGGAAATTGCCTCTACTTCAGCCATGTAGGGTGGCGGGGGTGTCGCAAAGCAATATTTCCCCCGCTCTCCCGCAACCTTTGCTTGGCCTTTTGACACCGTGGGTCCCGACTAACGGGCTTCCTCCGTCAATTTCAGTTTCGTACATTTTAAAAGTGTGTATTCAACCCAAACGGCCGGGAGTGTTTTGGGCTTCGCTGGCGCAGGTTTGGGGGGGCACAACGGCGCTGTGGACGCCGTGAAGTGAACCTCATTGTGAGCTTTATCTCACAGCCCACTTTGGCACGATGGGGAAGCCGGGGCCGCGGTGTGTTGCTGCTTTAACCCGTTAAAACACCAAGTTGAGGTCTCGTCTAGTTTGCAAACTACGGGCCTCCTCCGTTGGCTTTATTGTGAAGCCATTTCGTCCATTGTTACAAACCAGGTGGTTTAAACGTTGGTCAAATGTAGGCCAGAGTAAATCACACCGCCATCCGCTCCTTTTAAACGTATATTTTAACAGGGTTCGGTATCACTAAACTTGCATTACGCTTTACGGTCAATATGGTTTAGTAACGAAACCAAAGTTGGGATTTTTCGTGCTGAACACGAAAGAATTGACGCAGAATCCCGTTTGGTTCCTGCGTCCTGATTTATTTCAATAAAGGAAAATAGCCGTATTGAAAATAACTGCATGTGTTTTGCTTGCGCAGCAAGTTGCATAAAACGGGCATTAAAACTTAAAATAAGCGCTTTAAATGCAGCCACGAGCTCTGCCTCGGGAGGTCAAAGAACACACCACACTTACTGAATTTATTTTTCATTTATTTTATTTTTTATTTTGTAGGTAAAGTTGAACTTCATGGGAAAGTTCTCGAAGTGGAACACTCGGTCCCGAAACGTCAAAGGTAGGTCGAGTTTTATTTTATGATGCTCGGGTCAAACTCGTGGGACTTGGGACTTTTTCAGAAGAAGCCATTTTCCACCAACTGGCGTTTGCTGCTGTTCTTAACGGTGTGTGTGTGGTGTGTGTGTGTCTGTGTATGTATGCGCACTGTAATTTAGTTTTAATGTCATTTTTAAGAAAGAGGGGTCAAATAAAAAAGGGGGCGTATGGTTCGTCTATAGCTCTACCCTCCTCCTCCTCCTCGTGTTCCAAAATCGTGTGTTTGCCTCTTTTTTTTGGGAGCACATGTCTGTTTTCGCCACCATAGCTTTTCGCCCAGCTGACATGGAGGCTCCAGGCTCGCTGGGAGCCGTGCACGGTGGTAGCACGCTGCTTTGAAGGCGCACAGGCCTTGTGGTGTCGTCCATTTGAGAAGGATCTGCCCGTCATTCCGCCTGCTTCCGCCCTCTTCTGCACATTGTGCGGCTGTTGCATGAGATGGACTCCCAAACGCGTGTGCGTTGGGAGGTGTTTTGGGGGCCCAGGTCACGGAAATGCTCGGGTGGAGACCGACCCTGGTGTGTTTTTTGAAATGTAGCTTTCCCCCCCTGAGCTGGACAGCAGTCTGTGTTCGCAAGGTGTGCGCAATCTGCGCCAAGGACGTTGTATCATGCGCCTCTTGGCGTTGCTTACGATCTTTATGTGGGTGAGGCTGTTCGGTCATGTCTGTAAATTTTCCTGAATTAAATTTCTAAATTATCTCGCTTGCTATTTTTTTTTCCCCCCTCAAGTTTGCTGGTAGAATTACGCAAAATTTGGACTGATTTGTGTGGGGGAGGAAATGCGTTTTTTTACGCAATCGAAGAGAGAATTTATTGTAATTTACGTTTTAATCAATCGTATTTATTTTAGAAACTCCCGACACAGTGTCTTTACAAACATTAATTCTTGTATTTCGCCGCAAAATGCCCCTACAGCTTGTGACAAGCTTTACCAGTCAGCTAGCGGGTAGATCAACACTGCAGCTCCTTCAGATACACCAGGTGATCTGCCGGTGGTCTCCAGCAGACCTGGAGACCTTCTCCAGCTTCCCCTCCACTGCTGAGGTTGAGCTTCCAGTGCAGCCAGCTTTGTTGGCCGAAGCAGAGTCGAGTTTCACCCTGACTTTAAAAAAACAAAACAAAACCTAAAACACTAGAACAAGATGGGAGCAAAATTCAGGCTATAGACTCAACACACACACACACTTGTACGAGTGGGGGAAGGGGGCTGTGGCCCTCTGCATTCCAAACCTGCAAATAACTGGGGATAGGGACCAATCACCGCGGTTTAAACTTTGAACCTGGCAGGAAGGGGAAGTGCTGCAGCAGATGGCCAACAAGATGGCGATCGAGGGCTCATCTGAATTGGATGAATGGTCATAACGTTGGTGCATATCTGCTAAAACATGGCCGCCTGGCTTTACGTCTTTTCATAGCATCTGTTGCTATCAGCACCCGTCCAGTAAAATAGGCTTTGCTCATGAATTCTTTGAATTACAGTTTCAGCCATTTTAGCTAAATTTACGTGTAAATTTGCGTGACTTACCCCAAAACGTCTGCACATTGCTGTTTGGTTGTTTGTTTTTTTTCCTCCCCCCCCAATGACATTTAAAGATGACACCCACACACTCCTGACAGCAGCTTGCACTTTTTTATCCTGATGAATCATGTAAATAAAGTGGAAATGATCAAAATAAAAAAAATAAAATCTGAGATTGAGCACAGCCTGTGTCGGTGTGTTTGGTTAAAATGCATTGACAATTTTTATAATTGAATCGTGTGTTTTTAAAAATGACGTCTATTCTCTTGTGCCGTGTTTTGAAAAGAGTGAAATGTATTTAGCTCTTTAGTAGCACGTTTTAATATTAAATGGACGCATAAGTGTCATTGTGCACGCAGTTTCTGCTGGAAATTCTTTGCATTTAACTCCACGTGGCCTTTTTTTGTTATCTTCATATTTGCTGCTTTGAGTTTGGTATTTTTGGCTTCTTGCAAAGTTTTAATTGCAAAAACGCATCTGTAAATTGAGACAATGGTGCAGATGGAATTTGGTGCTGTTTTGATACTTTCTGCCTCTTGTCGTCAGAATTCTGGGTCATGGAGTAACCGTGGGGCCCCACCTGCAAAAAAAAAAGACCCATTTTTGGCAAATGCAAGGGGGGGGGGGTGGTATCGGGAATACAAATATGCCCCCTTGTTTGAAACAAATTCTCTGGTTTTCTCTCTTGGAACGTGGACAAGTGAGCAGTTGTCCTGGTGGAACTCGGGTCATTAATTTCTGATGGTGGACTCGCTGGAGTTCTTGAAGGGAATTCCAAACACGTGTGCTGACTGTAGCTCATTGGCCGCTCGGCGTGTATGTAAAGGCTGTGACGGGGCAGCGGAAACCAGGCCGCGCGAGTTCAGTCACTCATAACCCCTGCACACTGCGGAGGCGCTGGCTCTGGAGGACGGCTGAGCACATCCGCGGGTCCCTCGCTGTCCCTGACGGTGTTACTTTCCTGCGAGCGTGGACAACAAGTAACGGCGTGGCGCCGCCTCATCCTGCGTCTTCAAACACCCGCTTTTTGGGCTGAACATTATGGCATTTTCATTATTAAGCGCATAAGGAACGCAGCCTTCTCCTGGCCATCACATGAGCCAAACCCCAGTTACTCCTGGCCCTCCCCCTCCCACTTTTAACCTCACTCTCCATGTTCCTGTTAGTGGACTTATTGGTGTCCATGGAAACGGGGGCCCCACCCCCACGGGGCAGAGAGGGCCCTTGTTACCCTTGCCTGAAACAGAGCTAGCACCCCCCCACGAAAAAGGGAGGGGAAAAAAAAAAAAAAATCAAAGGCTGGGGACTTGGAATGTATACTACCCCCACCCCATAGCCTAGCTGAGTTCTGTGTGTAGGGCTATACGTTATCCTGGAAGCGCCTCGTGCGCTTGCACATTTCGCATGGCGTTCCCACCGCAATGCAGAGCGTACACAACGTACAGGGAGAGGGGGCCGGATAAGGGCTGAAATACCTCTTGGAAATTTAGTTGGGAATCTTTTGTCCAATTTGCACAGTTTTGTAATGGTTCAACTTAAATATGTTAATGGGCTGGTGTTGCCTTTACGGTGAAAGGACGAAGCCAAGGAATTTCAAGTGCTTTGCCTCTTGTTGCTCATTTGTGGCAGGTTTTGCTGCGTAGATCTCTCCTCTGCACTCCAATCTTTGCCCTCTTACCCCTCCCTTTGTCTTTGCTTAGTCGGTTTAGAAGTGCTTGTTTATTTTCGACACCACAAAATAGAAAATGGCCACTAGTAGCGGGCCAGCTGCATTTAAGGTGTCACTTAGCAGCTTGGGGAGGGGGGGTGGCGGCATGATTTGTGGCAGTAATGCACCTCTTCAGCTGGAAGGTGACAGAAAATGGTGTCTAGAAAGTTTTGGTACTGGCCGAACATTTCAGGTGCACGAGGAGCTTCGGAGCTATATGTGAAGTTTGTTCTTGATGTGCCAACAGGGAGGGACCTTAGCACGGCCTTTACGCTTCCTTACATTTTTATCCAGTTTGCACATGCAGGCGCAGTTGTGAGTCTTGGTGACTCACAAGTTGCGTAGTCTCGTGACCTCCACGTTTCCACTGTGCTCGTGCTGCTGTAGTTAGCTAAGGCTAACATGCTATTTACGCGAGTGAATTGGAATTAGTCGGCTTTGCTACCAGTTACAAAAAACAAAATTCAGGATTTATTTTTTTCTTGGTCTCCTGTGCGTTATTTACAGCAGCAGTTACTATTTATGAAGTTCTTGACTGTTAAACTCCAACAAAAAAGTAATGTGGAACATTAGTGCGGTTACTCGCTGCAAAAGGAACTAGATAACTGGATAAACGGGCATAATAAAAAATGTGCACAGTCCGATGTGCTAACTTTAAAAGATTTACCGCATTTATCTTTTAGAGCATGCCAAGTTTTATTTAAAATTTAAAGAAATGTTAACGCTGGATTGGAATGGTAAATAACAGATAACCTTCCCTTTTACAGAGAAATGGAATTTTAGGCCCATTTTCTTAATCGCTATAATTGATAAGATTTTTTCCTAATCTATGAACCTTAACTGGAGATCCTGGTTATTTCAGTTCGTTGTGTTATAGGTCTCATTTCCTTTAGTCTGTCTTTGGCGTTATTTGAATGGCCGCTTTAATGTCAGGCCCCCAATCTTTCTGCTGAAACAAAGCCTATGAAGCTCCCGGATTCTCCACAGGAATAGAATCTGCATCTGCCCATCTGTAGTTGACCACCAGTGATTCTGAGCTGTTCAGATTAATGGTTGTATTTGAGTGACACCGTGTGTCTCTATTGTGATTGTTCAACCACTGTAGCTTCAGGCTTTTATCTAAATTATGTCATATGTGGACTATTCTGCATGACCCTGTGCCTTCCTGTATCAAATCCACCATTTTCTCCACCCACTGTGTGCACGCGTGAATATATTTAAAACGGAAACAACTTTACTGATCATTTTTATTCCACTCATCTCTCGGCATTGTCCACCGTTTCCTCCTTTCCCCTCTTTACTTCCTTCCCTCCCTTTTATTCAATCCCATTCTCTCCCTCTCTTCTCTCTCCAGGAGCTGTAAGCTGCAGATCAGGAACATCCCGCCTCACATGCAGTGGGAGGTGAGTGCTAACAGGCTGCTAACTGCTTCCAGGGTGGCCCATTATCAGGATTCCCAGCTAGGCTCTTGTTCAGGGGTCTAGAGTCACCTTCCCCTTACCTTCTTTTGGGTTTCTATTATGGGGTGCTTGATGATTTCCCCCCTCTGAATGCGGTGACAGCGGTTCAGGTTCACGTACTGAGGAGCAGATGGAGCTCAGACTGGTGGCGCAGAAATGATTTCAGGGTGGATCTGTTGGGCACAATTGATGCTGTTTGTGGGGAAACGGGCTGTCAGGCCATCCCTCGGTAAACAGGCATTAAAAAAAAAGTTCTGTCTTTGTCTGTTAATGTTGCATGAAAGGGAGGGGAAAGTGTGTGTGTGTGTGTCTCTGGCATGTTTGCAAAGTCTTTGTTTTGAATTGATGTGCGTCTGATTTATGGAAACATGTGACTTAATTGTAGAGTCATGGTGTTGCCAGCACTGGTCACATGTACTTGAAGTTGCACAACTTTAGTTTTTATTCATGTATTTTTCCTAGAAATCCAAAAATATATTTGGCCAAACTGTGGCGAGGAGGGAAAAAAAAAAAGTGCTCCCAAAAGTGCTATCTTTTTAAAAAAAAATAAAAAAAAATTCAGAAGTAATTCCTGACATCAATACCAATTTACTTTTTATTCAGAGACCATGTTCTTTTTTTTTTTTGGTTGCAAACGCGTCATAGCAAAGTAAATTGTCCGATAAGCTCCATCATTGTGTGATTTAAGGCCACTGATTGTGTAACAGTGATTGTATGATCCCATCTGCCCTCACTGATTTGTCAGATGCCACAAGTGTCGGCTGTTTACATTTCATCGACGTCTCCTATATTCTTGGAATGTTCAATGAAAGTTGCTGGTGTTTTAGATTGAGCTGAACTTCAGTGAACAAGGTTGCGTTGCTGGAGCCGCTTCCCTTGTGTTGGACGAGCCTCTGATACATATTTATGAGAGCGACTGTGGGAAACGTTCGTCTTCACGTCTGGAATTCGACTGCAAGTTATGACGGTGCTTCTTCGTGTCTTGCACAACACGAGCCGCACGCCGCCGCTACACTTGGTTGAGGTGCGGAGCAACGGCCACGTTTTGTGCATTGCGTGTCTCCTCTCTGCAGGTGATGAGCCTTTAATTTGAAAGACTTGGTGTCGGCGTCACATACTGTAATTTTCAGCCTCAAAGTTTGACAAATATCACAGAAATGTCATGTGACAAGCTGAGGATCCGGTTAAAAAAATATGGCGGTAACATGTTAGCTTTGCTCACTCGCTGTGAGCAAATGGCCAGAGACGGACTTGGCGTTTAATTGTGGGCTTGTTGCCCACGCGTGTCCTTCCGCCACAGCCTTCCCTCCTGCCTTCCTTGTATGTATGTTCAGAGAGCTGAAATCTAACAATAGGATGGAATAGGAGCCTTTGTCAGAGGCCTTGAATGTATCTTGTCAGGTGGAGAAGACAATAGGTCAGTGTGTGCGCGTGTGTGGGGGTGTAGTCTTCAGTTGGAATCAGTGCGACGTACACAAGCGTGAGTGAGTGGGTGGGCCTGGACTGTTTCCCCTTCCTTCCATGTGCTCTTGATTCACAGAATGTGTAGCATGAGCTCATACCCCTCCCCCCCCAGCCGTCGCTTCCTGCTGGAGCGAACCCCACCCTTTCCTGCCTGGCCCGGATTCTCATTGGCCGGCTCCACCAGATGGGCGGGCGCTGCTGCCGCCCAGCGAATGGCGGCTCCTCTCCCGGAGCAGCCAATTGTCGGGAGCGGAGACGGCGGAAAGGCGGGAGGCCGGTTTTGAGTAACGAGGAGCTGGAACACCCTCCTGTTGGCTGGAAAGTGGGGTTGAGCTTTTTGGGGAGTGTGTCCCTGCCTTTGACTAAGCATGATCGGATGTCTTGGCTTGGAAGCCCCCCCCCCCCCCCCCAAAACCACCACACACACACTTGGTCACATTGGACTTGAACTCAATAGTCTCCAGATTTAGACATGCGACTCCTTTGAGTGCTCTGCTAGCTATATGTTAAATATCTTTAACATTTTACTGCTCTTCCATTTATTTTTTTCTTTACAATAACTTGTTCTCAGAGGGAGAATTTTGATTTATCCATGTGTTAGGAATTCAGTTGGTTTAGCTCTGTCTCCCCTTCATTCAGGTGTTGGATGGAATGCTAGCTCAGTATGGAACAGTAGAGAGCTGTGAACAAGGTAAATGTTTACATTTTGGGTATATATATATTAAAAAAAAAACATTTGCTGATTGTGCAATTTGAGTGGAATTGAATCTTTCCTGTAAAACTGCGGTTTAATGGAAAAAAAATCGACCCGACTCCATTTAACCCCTAATATTTGGCTGTTTTTAAAAGCAGCATCTGGTGTTAAGTTGTGATGCTGTGAACTGACGTGTGTTCTCCCACAGTAAACACTGACACAGAGACGGCGGTGGTTAATGTTCGATATGCAGCCAAGGACCAAACCAGGCTGTGAGTATTTTTATTTATTTATTCTATTTAGTTTTTAGCATTTAAATGCTGCTGATTTCCTCATGCCAAAACATTTGGGGGTTGTGTGTGTGTGTGTGTGTGTGTGTGTGTGTGTCAAGTGAAGGGGTGTAAATGGTAAATTAGGCATTTGGTGCCCCCTGTTGTCCACAAATTATACATTTGTTGCTTTAAAATGGTTGACGGAGGCCCCAAGTGTAATTACTTCTAAATCCTGGAGACGGCATGTCCAGCCCAGCATGTTCACACACAGGACGAGTGCTACGTCTACCTGTTGGAGGTATAGCGTGTGTTTGAAAGGCATGAACAGCATGATTACCAGCATCAGCCTGGTGGTCAAGACAAAGGGGGGGGGAGAAACTGAAGTTTACAAATGTACCTGCCTGTAAATCCTGTGCAGTGAGCAGAGCCAGACCCTCTTTGCTGTCCCCCAGGGCGATGGAGAAGCTGAACGGATATATGATGGAGAACTATGCGTTGAAGGTGTCCTACATCCCGGATGAGACGGCCAGCCCTGAGGGTCCTTCAGAGGGTGGCAGGAGGAGCTTTAACGCCCGCGGACCCCCTCGGTCCGGCTCGCCCAGCTTGGGTGCCCGGCCAAAGGTGCAGTCGGACATCCCGCTGCGAATGCTGGTGCCCACGCAGTTTGTGGGGGCCATTATCGGCAAGCAGGGAGACACTATTCGGAACCTAACCAAACAGACCCACTCAAAGTAAGTACGGAGTTCAGGGCGCCATGCTACAATGCAATGCTGCTGTATCTAAATGGGAGGAAATGAAACTGGGTATAATGTATGCAAACATCAATGCACAGAATGGTTCCAAAAAGCAACCAAATATAGGTTCATTATCTTATAACTGCAGGTAATTTTGCCATTGACGCCCTAGAAATGCTGTAAACCTTTAGTAACTGGCTAAAAATAAGTTGCTACATTTTTAGCTTCCTGATCTATTCTGACAACAGATAACGTTAGCTCGGTGTCGCGGCGCTTCGTCTCGCTGTCCATGTGGCCACGCTGTTGAATCCTTCAGCATTCCAAAGTTCCACGTTGTGCTTTCAGCTTTACATCCAGCTGATGAGCATCATGCCCTCGGGCCGGTTCCCGCATTAAAGAAGCGCGTACGTTTTCGTCTCATCCTCAAATGTCTACCGGCTTTCTCAAATATTTCCCGCATTGTTGTGAAAGTGTGCAGATTCCATCTCCGACCTTTGCTTCTGAATCACTGCTGCCATCCTTTTTGAATGAAGACTCAAAGGAAGACGTTCAGCTCCTTTGCTAACACCAGCCTTTTCTGCCACCTTGTGGTTGATGATTGGGCTTTTTGTAGACTGGCGTAACGGTTTCTCAAAAACCATCTCGACCTCCTAAAGTCTTGAAATGCATTTTTTTTTTTTTTGGTTGGCGTGCCAACGGTAAAATAAAAACAAGCCGAATTGGGCGCTTAAAGGCTGTTTGACTGTTTAAGTCCTGATTAATTTCCCCAAAAGTTCCAGAGCGATGCTGGAGCTGTTCTCCATCGGTCGGCAGAAGATTCTAATTTTCGGGTCAACTATTACAGGCCCACATCGGATTCGTGGCCGTATTTTAACGGAGCTTAAGTAGACCTTCAAATTCAATAAATCCTATCCCTGGTGCTGCAGAGAGAATTTTAGAGTTTTCAACTGTAACCTTCGTTCTTTTATTCCATGAAATGGTTTAATTGGACCCATCTGCTGTCTCACTTCAGACCTTTGTGCCTCTGCTCCTATAAGAATAGGAGTGCATATAAGCTCGTCTCTAAAGTTGTATCTTGTAGGTTATTTTGTATCTGGAAACGTTCGGTCAGGAAATTGCAGCGCCAACTTGGTCCAAATGTTTTCTAAGCCTGGTTAAGGAACATTTTACAAGGGTTTATTCTACATTTGTGACTCCTGTGAATCCTTTCATCCAAAAAAATCTGTCATGATGCAGACAGATTTGTGACCAAAGGTGCTTCTTCTCTGCTGCAGGATCGACATCCACCGGAAGGAAAACGCAGGCGCGGCAGAGAAGCCCATCACGATTCACTCCACGCCCGAAGGTTCTTCCAACGCCTGCAGGACCATCATGGAGATCATGCAGAAGGAGGCCATCGACACGAAGTTGTGAGTAGATGTTCTTCCAGCAAATCGGGCTGACCGGAATGGCGTTAAACATGTGGCTCCGTCTCGTGCAGCACCGAGGAGATCCCGCTGAAGATACTGGTCCACAACAACTTTGTCGGTCGGTTAATTGGGAAGGAAGGACGCAACCTGAAGAAAATTGAACAGGACACGGGGACCAAGATCACGATATCATCGTAAGACGCCTCCGCTCCTTTGATGGGACGTGCAGCCGTTACTGAGTTGACCTCATCCCCCCGCCCCCCCCTGCTCCTGTGTCCAGGCTGCAGGATTTGACTGTGTACAACCCAGAGAGGACCATCACGGTGAAGGGCGCCATCGAAAACTGCGGAAGAGCCGAAGAGGAGGTGATGAAGAAGATCAGGGAAGCTTACGAGAGTGACGTGGCTGCTATGAACGTAAGTGGTGGGAGGTTTTTTCCCCCCATTAAACTTTATTCTTAGTAAAGCAAAAGCCAAAAATGTCACTGTTGCTCGTATTTACGTGGGGTTTTTGGCTGGAATTGTGACCAGTTGATGCTCAGTGTTTAATAGAAATGTTCAAATGTCTCTGCAGCTCCAGTCCAACTTAATTCCAGGCTTAAATCTGAACGCTCTGGGTCTGTTTCCCAGCGGCACGCCGGGCATGGGTCCCTCGATGTCCAGTCTCCCGCCTCCAGGAGCCCATGGCGGATACTCGTTTGGCGTGAGTTGGCCTCCGTTCCTGCTGATGCTTACTGCTGAGTGTATATTTTGGTCAGGACAAGCTCCTGAAGCTGAGATGCTGCAAGACGTGGGGCAGATTGCTGTCGCTACGACACAGTAAAGTGTGTCATGTTTCTTTTTTCCTTAGTGCAGTCCTTATGGGGTTGAGGGGCCACTTTGGGCTTCTATGATGCCGGCGAGCAGCCAGCCCCCCGCTGTAAGTCACCCGTCAAAGTGCTTTGCACGGCTTGTGGCTGCTCGCTGTGGGGTCAGTGTTGATGCTTTAACATAGACTAGATGTAGGAATGTGGTTTTAATATGAACGACCCACCCTTCATGGAGAAACACTAGTGTCTCCCAATGAGCATTAGTACAACTGGTGACAGTTTGTGTTTGAGGCTGTTTCGCCCTCGTGAGGATGGACTGGTGACCTGTCCAAGTGTTCAGTATTCTGTCCCGTCACGTGGTGACTGTAGGGAAAAGCCTCCAGGGTTTCTCCCTGGCGCCGAATAAGTGTCGGTGAATGGAATGGAGGGATCGGTCCCACTCAAATCAGAGCTGAGTGAGGTTTCTAAAAAAAAAATAGTTGTAATTGCTGGACGCGAGCTGCAAAATTGTGCAAGGTTTTTCCATTTAAAGGGGCGTCATCTGTGATACCTCTTCATGGTAGACTTGCCCTCCGGTGCTTAGGTTTGGTGCTAGCTGGCTGGATGGAAGTCTGCGAGGCGTTCTGCGGCGCTGCGTGTGTGCGCGCGATCTGCTGCTAACGTGCTAACGTGTTTGTGTGCAGCAGGGAAACCCAGAGTCGGAGACGGTGCACCTTTTCATCCCAACGCTCGCCGTCGGGGCCATCATCGGGAAGCAGGGCCAACACATCAAACAGCTGTCGCACTTTGCTGGAGCGTCAATCAAGGTGCGAATTGAGCTGCTCTTATTAAACCGGAAAGGTTTTTAACACTGCCGGTCTGCTGTCCTTCAGATTGCCCCTGCAGAAGGAATGGATCCCAAACATAGGATGGTCATCATTGTTGGACCTCCGGAGGCTCAGTTTAAGGTCTCCCATCAAATTTAAATGTAGGCCTGATTTGAAGAGCGGCACATTTCATGTTCTCTACTATGCACCTGCAGGCTCAGTGTCGCATCTTCGGGAAGCTAAAAGAAGAGAATTTCTTTGGGCCCAAGGAAGAGGTGAAGCTGGAGGCTCACATCAAAGTTCCCTCCTTTGCTGCCGGGCGAGTCATTGGGAAGGGCGGCAAAACGGTAAAGCATTCGCTGACTGGGTGACTGCGTGTGAAGGAACGACCGTGGAAACGAGACGAATCGTCTTCTCAAGTTGTCGCTCTCCTGGTTGCAGGTAAACGAGCTGCAGAACCTGACTTGTGCTGAGGTGGTGGTGCCCAGGGACCAGACACCTGATGAGAAGGACCAGGTTATAGTCAAGATCATCGGACACTTCTTTGCATGCCAGGTGTGTTTCTGAAAGGGGGTTTTCTACCGAACCTCTTTAAGTCTAAATAAATTAGGGACAGGTGGGGGAAATTGTATTTAGGTTCATAATCCACTGACTGAGGTTTGCAGGAAACTGCTGTTCTTGGTCCTATATGAAGCAAAATTTATGGATGAGCTGCGTATTTGTGTGGAATCTACGTGGTTGCAGCCATTGCAACTGATCATTGTTGGTCTTTTACCAAGTATGAGAGCTAAAATCTTGCTCCTGGATCTGTTGTTGGCTCAGTGGGTCATTGTAAATCCTGGTATTCCGCTAAGACACCTTTTTAAAGGTTTGTGCTGGGATCTGATTCATCTCATTTGCTTCTTGTTCCTCAGCTGGCCCAGAGGAAGATTCAGGAGATCCTGGCCCAGGTGAGGAGGCAGCAGCAGCTCAAGCCCGCGCCTGGAGCCCAACCTCCACTGCCCCGCAGGAAGTAGAGATCCAGCGGACCTGGAGGAACGGTGACTGAATCTGCCGGAAGACTCGACAGATGGACAGATGCAGCAGAGTCCAGTGGGAGAAGAACAAGACAAGGGGTTGTAACGCTCATCTCAGGGGTCAAAGGTTCCCGGGAACCTCGGCAAACATCTCCCCCCCTCCTTGTCTCAGGTGTGGCTGAACCCGCTGCCTCTCAACTCTACCCACCTCGCCTCTCTGCATCTCTGAGGATGTGCTTCTGAGGGCTCCCAACGACGTCACCTGCCCTCACGTGTACTCGCCCCTTAACCGCTCTCCTCCCCACCATGGGTGTCTTTTTGTTCTCTCTCCCCCCCCCCCCCTTGTTTTACTCTTTAAAAGGAAAAAAAAAGCAACAAAAAAAGTCACACAGAATCCCTCCCCCCCCCGCCACCTCCTCGGTGTGGTACTTCAAACCGGACCTGAGATGTTTTGGTTGATTCGATATTTAGTTTTTTTCCGTGTTTGGTTGGTGAAGCTTTCTCATGAGTTTTTCTGTGGAAAGGAAGGCATTGCTGTCCAGGTCTGGACTGACAGGTTTATTTTGGGGGAGGGTTGGCTCAGAGGGTGGGCCGTGTTTAGGGGAAAGAATCTTGTTTCACAACAGGACCCCCTGAAGGGTGGATTATATTGGGCGTCCTGCCCTTGTAACGATAGTGGCATTTTATAAAATTGGATGCATTTTATAAATAGACCTATATAAATAGATGAATATATATATATATTTAGAGGTGAGGGCAGTGCCATGACTGACACTTAAAGAAACTAAATGCTGCTGCCCAGGAAAACCAATTTAATATGCATTTTACTTGACTACCTCAGGATCTAGTACCTCAGAAGAGAAAAATGATTATATATAAATATATATGAAAAAAATGTTCCTTTTTTTTTTTATTTTGCTTTTGTGGTATTTTGTATACTTTATAAAGCTGATAGTCTTTGAACATTTTTATTTTTTTAAGAAAATTAAAAAAATTTTGGTCAGCTGCCAACTGACCTTGCCTTCAACTCTGGTGCTTTAGGTGGCATTATTCATGTGTGTGCACGACTTAAGCTGACCCTGTACATAGCAGCCCCGGAGCCGAGAGTTGGCGCCCCCCTCAGCTGGCGGCTGACAGGAGTATCGAAACTCGTCTGTTTTTCCCCTGAGGGTCCACCATCTTCTGAAAATTACAAACAACTCTGACATGCAGTTGATGCCAACCGTGCATAATTTCAGCAATGCCATTTAGTTTTGGAATCGACGTTATTAATGGTACTTTTTTTTTTTTTTTCCCCCCGGCCTTAGGATGGCTGTCGGGGTAGCGTAGCGAGGACTACAGCGGTCTTAAGCTGCCCTGCATTGTCTCCTTTATTTTCGTCTTGCCCCCGGACCATCTGCCACCTTTAACAAGTGTCTTTGCACGGTCCAAGGCCGCTTCGGTTTGTCGTCAGGGCGAGGTTCCTCATTTCCGAGTGACCCTTGTAGCCAGATCAACTCGTTAACGTGCACGCATGCATGGTGTGGGCAGGGGGAGTCGCAGATGAACACTTTTTTTTGTTTTTGCGCAATAGAAAGACGGCTTAAGTGAAGGATCTCCAGAAACCTGCAGACGCCACCGGGAAGAGGGCGAGCGAAGCCTCTTGGAACCCAAAACTCTTACGTCATTTGTCTCTTCATGCTGAATGTAAATACGCTGATTGTGGTCAACGTGCTTGAGTGTACCCATGCTTCCACAGTAGAACGCCGTCTACCTCAGCTGAGGGGGTCGGGGATCGGGTTGGCCGTTGTTGTGGCACTAAGCACCCCCTCGCCCCTGCCCCCACTGAGTGCCAGTGCGCACCGATACCTCAGTCCCCCCCCCCCCCCCCCCCCACACCCTGGAACATTTGTCGGCACGGGCACGCCATCCTAACGCAGCGCTGAGGGGCACAAGTGACACTTAACTCATCCTCCCGACCAGCCAGACTACCACCACCCACCACCCCCCTCCTCCAGTTTGTTTTCATCTACCTCTTTAGATGCATATTTGAAGTTGAGGCATTCTTCTGTTTGTTAGAAATTACCCCCCCCCCCTACCGCCCTTGATGCATCATTTTTTGTCCCCCATTTAAAACTAAAAAAATAATCATGTGCTGTTTAAAAATGACAGAATAATTGAAAGTGAAACAGTTTTTTCCTCTTTGATTAAAACCAACTATCTGCTCTTTTTGGCTTAAATGGAAAAACATCTTTCTGCTTTCTAATTTTGGTGGTGTGGCTTTCATGTATTGAACTTTTGCTTGGGTTTTTTTGGAAAAGGTCAAATCACGTGTTATTTTTGCATTCAGTAGTTTAAGAAAATACAGCTTAAAAAAAAAAAAAAGGCCTTTTTGTTTTCTGATTTAAGACTTCAAAATAGATACAAGTCATGTCTTTTTTTTTTTTGTTTTAATGCTACACTCACTTGCTAATTCTTTTAGTAACTTCTTAGCTTTTCTTGGCTGTAGTGTGGAACGTCTCTTGGTATGACAGATGTGCAGCAAGAGGGACTGGATTTTTTTTTTTTTTTTTTAAATCTTTGGAAATATGATCTATGGTCGGCATGATTCCTTCTCCCTTTCTGCAAAGATGCTTGTGCCCCTTCACCCCCCCCCCCCCACACACACACACACACACACAGCTCCACTTGTCAAATGCCTCTGAATTAAAAGAGAAAAAAAAACTTCTCCTTGTTTTTTCGTTGTCCGATCGGTGATTACGCAAATGCGGTGGTGACTTTTGTGGTGCCAAGAAAGAAAGGTTTGTTTTCTTTTTTTTTTTCATGGCATTTTTGGAGACCTGCTGTGTTGTGTAATCATTAAATGCATTTCTCATTTGAAAGCATTGGTGATTGCATTTTTGTAATGTTTAAATACACTGCCATTCTAATCATTTTCCATTTTTATTCGTCCAAAGCATTTGGGCAAAAATTGATTGGTTTGAGTCAGAAGTGAGTAACTAAAATTGGACAGTTGCACAAACAATTCTTGGCGTAACAACCAGACAGCTGCAAATTTACCCTCTTCTAATGATTGGCCAAAACACTTAGAACCCCTTTAATAACTCGTAAGGGTATTGGTTTGAAAGACGCCAACACTCTGCTAAAATCTCTGCCACAAAACGGCACCGTTACAGCCTTCATTAGCTAATCTTTCATTTGGTTAGTATTCTCACTAAAAAGGTCGGAACTGCGTTGCAGCGTCTTGAGGCGCCTACACGGGACGCCTCTCGGTCAGCAGGTGATGGCTCTCCTCCCTGGAGGGGAAGAGCGTCTCCCTTAGATGCACCACACGACCCCTGACCCCACCGCAGCGCATGTTGTCCAACAGTGGCCCCCTAATGGGGCGGTACACCTTGTAACGCCTGGAGAACAGAGGGAAATATTGATACATGGGTTCTAGTCAATGGATTTGTTTTTTTAAGTTGGTGCATAGTCCAGATTACTCACCGACACATCAGATAAGCGATAAACGCAAAGACCGCCATGAGCACAGCAGCTGAGGAGAGCGCCACGGCGGCGTTAGAGCCGCGGGACGCTACAGGGACACAAGCAGGACGTCACCTTTCTACATGCTAAACACTCTGACCATGCATAGATGGGAAGAAATGACCAACCAGGTGCATCCTGGGACTTGTTGATGGTGACGGTGGTGCTGGTTAGGGCCATGCTGCTGGAGTCCTCCAGGGTGATGTTGACGCAGTAGGTGCCGGGCTCCGCAAACCGCCGCCGCAGGTACACTTCACACAATGAAGACGGCGGGACGTCGTCGCACGTAACCGCCCGCACCTCGGTGCAGCTGGGGTCCGACACGATGGTGCAGGCCGAGACGGGGATGCTGGGGAAGAAGGTAAAGATGTGTTAAAGATGAATGCAGAGCTGCTTTCAGTGGGGGGGGGTGAGGTATTTAAAATAAATGTGGTAGCGTTTATGCTTAAAGCTATAATGCTCTCACTTTCCCAGACATTTCACCCGAAAGCTGATGTCTGTTTGGGTCACGCGGGAAGCCGACACGTCCACGATGCGACTTTTTGGCTCGCTCTTTAGTGAGGACGGGGGCTCTGGAGAGCAGACGGGGGAGAAATAACCACTAAAAATCTGTTTAGTTTTAGCGTTGAATGAATTTAGCGTCTCCACCCACCGATTATGGTGATGTTGCCAGAAAAGGTGCCGTGGGCGTATCGGAAACACTCCTGGCTCCTGAGGCGCCTGATGTGAAGCCAGGCCCGGGTGGTGGGGTCAAACTCCGGGGTCACGCTGGCAACGGTGGATGGCAAAGAGTCTGTGGTTAAGGCGATAGAGGTAGACGAGGCCTGGCTGGTGCTGGGTTGTCCTGGGGGAGGGCAAAAACAGATCTGTGTGATGCACCTGTGTATCAATATTTGGTCCCCCTCAGGTATGAATTTCCTGTTTGTTGGTCACCTCATGGAACTCACCCTGGGTGGTGTCCCGACGTATGGTGACGGCATGAGTGGGGATCTCTGGAGGGACACAAAAATGCTTTCATCACATAAAACCGCTTCTGTGGACGGGAAATGTCGGGAGCGGATTCGACCGTTCCGATCAAGTAATTTTCCTTTGCTAACTCGAACACGACAGATCAGGAAACCCGTCATGTGAAATGTGTTCACGCGGCCTGGTTCTGTCGGTAGGTTAGCTGCTGTCTGAAAAGAGGAACTTGCTTTTAGTAAACTGGGAACAAAAACCAGCATTGTCATGAAGACAGTGGTGTCCTTTGGGGGGGGAGCTTCCTCGCAGGGTCACCTTATTTGCTAAGGCCATGTCAGCCATGGGCCCTTGGATTGTCCAGTGTCCATATTTAAGTTTCTCTCAGTACCTGTGGAGGGGGCGGAGGTGGGTGGACATTCTACCGGGAACGCCGCCTCCACCACCAGCTTCACGTTCATGGTGCCCAGCCGGCTGTAGGTGTGCGTGGTCACGTTGCGGTGCGTCACCAGCTGGTTGCCGTCCCTGAAGTCCCAGATGTAGTCGAGGGCGGCGGCCGTTTTCAGGTAACCGCTGGGGTCGTGGAGATGGACTCCGAAGACCACGTCCTTGCCGCGGAAAAAAACGTTCTCCGACTGGTTGACCGCTGCCTTCTGGGAGATGTGGACGGCCACGGGGATCTTGTCTGGGAAAAGGTGTGAGAGACTAATGAATTCTGAATTCTCTTGGTTCTGTAGATAAAAAGGGTCAAATGTGTCTCCACCTGTCACATAGAAAACCGTGTTGTCCACACTGAGAGGACTGTACTTCCTGCGCTCCCGTTTCCTGTACACCATGACCTCCATGATTTCTGCTCCCAGAGGGATGTTGGTGGTGTTGATGGTCACACTGGAGGAGGAGCCGTCGCATGTCTCGTAGTACTGGCCTGGAATCGGGAGGAGACGAACGCGAATGTAATACGTAATAAAGAAAAGGTGAAGTGGTCCGCGGTCTCACCCATGGTGTGCCAGACGTAGACGTAGCTCTTGCGTCTCCAGTCGTTGCTCTGAGGGAAGGGCTTCCCGTCTGGGAACACGTTGCATTTCTTGACGTCCGGGCACTTTCCAAAGCCGTAATCATCCAACCAGGACGTCCAGTTGTACACGTAGCCAGAACGGAGCTGCCCATTGGCTGCTCGGAGAGAAGGGAGAAAAACAAACGGTTCTGATGATGTCATTTCCTAACGTGCATATTTACTTGGGTTTATGTTTGTTTTGATGAGGTGATGGTGTTGAGGGGCGTGGCCTGGCTGGGCTCTGACAGCACCTGAGGCCTCCAGCTCCGTACCATCCTCACAGTGCTCATCCCAGACCAGGTCCCCGTTGGCGTCCTCCTTCTGACACGGCGGATACTCCAGTTTGGCGGTGAAGGTGACGCAAGAACCGTTGAGGGCTGGACTGTCGCTGGTCAGGTGGACCTTCGGCTTACCTGCGCAAAAGTTTCAGGTAAAGCAAAACATCCAAAATCTAAATCCAGAGGAAATTCAGCGACTCACTGTGGTGGCGCGTCAGTTCATTTGCCTTTAGATTCAGTGGGGGGTAGAGATAATCGTCCCATGGTTTGGTGTCAGGGTCCCAGCCAGGAATTGGCGGAATGGGGAACGGAAACTTGTTTGATGCATCATGTTTGTGGGGAAAAACGGCACCAAATGCTGCAGGTGAAAGAAAGTCCAGTTAAAAAGAGGCTGAAAAGAGGCTGAAAAGATTCCCTGATGGCGGGAAAAGAGACGGCAACTCCAGTAAAGCCTCTCTTTTCCAATGGTTTTCAAAGGGAACGATAATGAGAATCATCCGACTCCTTCAGTGGTGTGGCACACTGTACAGCAATTATGAGATGTGGGTGGGGGGGATTAACTTTCATCTAAAATACTATATTTGAAACAGAAAGTGTTAAATATAAGCCCTGCACTGGGGGGGTCAAATAATTTTAAAAGCTCAACAGTACTGGCATAATTAATTTAGGGCAGTCAAAAATAAATGTCAATTTAAGGGATTTTAATAATTTTAATAGAATGTTTGCTAATCATCTAAGGCCTTGACAAATAGGTGTCGATCTATAAAAATGTATAAATGTATAAATTAGAGCGCAACTCTCAAACTCGGGTGATCTGATTTCGCAAAGCTTCACCATAAACTCATGGTTCAAAACTGACTTTATCATTTATTTAGTGGCAACGGCTCACATGAGAAAATTTAAAGGTATTTGGTCATCTATTCTCACCTTTATTACATAAATGAAGCCAACTTTAAAGAAACGCCACTTACTTTTGCGTCCATCTGCTTGGCAAAGAAAAGAGGCACCGATCAGGAGGAAAACGCAGCGGGTCGCATCCATCTCCGCACTCACAGCAACAAAAATAAAATCAGACGATTCTGGACTTGATTTCCTACTGGACAGTCCTCGCCCTTCTCTCTGCTCGTCCAGTTCTCGCAGTACTTTCCCTTATTTGTCCTGATGTCGCCTAATTTAATGTGAGCGCACAAACATGTGACGTTTCCTAACAAGACGCAGCTCATCCCTCATTAGTTTCCTCCCGAGCGCAGGAAACTCATGAGGAACGCGCGCATATGTTCACGCTCGTGTGAGCCCAAAGGTCACTTGGGAAAAGCTCAGTTTAAATACCAGAGAGTTACAGAAATATACCACCGTTAATAAATGCTTGATCTGTGTTTTGCAGTATAACATTGATTGAACATTGAAATCGCAAAGTTACATTGCTAGAAGTTTGTATTTAGACCTTTTTTGGTGGCTAATAACTTAAAAACTTTCGTGTGATCACGTAGCACATGACTCAACTATCCGATGGTCTGTGTTTTTGTCATCCAACTGAGTGCCAGATTGCGCCATGACGCAGCGCATCCACGAAAACCAGTCGGGCAGCGTGTGTCTGCATCTTCTCCCTGCTTCATCATGTGATAAAGTCCTTCCACTATCACGAGGAGAATTTGGAAACTGCACCAAAGGGCTCCCCAAAAATTTGTAACGTGACTTTTAACTGGCGTTTTTATTTAGAGAAAAGGGTGAACGCCAACATGCCAAATGGGCAAAATTGCAGAGATCGATGGACTCGTTTAGTTAAGAAAAGGGTTGAACCAGACTATGGTTTTTCTGATTGCTCCACCTTGAGGTTTATTTTATTTTATTTTATTTTTTACCCCCGTTTTGTCTCAAAAACACGCAGAAACGCCATGAATAGTCAAAGTCTCTCCAGTAGAGGGCAGCACCTCTCCGCAGATGCGTTCATGGTTCGATTTCTGACTCCCAACTCATCAAACTGAGGACTTCAGTAAAATATGACACTTTTGGAAATAGTCCGGCCTACTGTTGAGAATCTGGCGACAATTAATTATTTATACGTTTTAGAAAGACAACTGCGTTGTTGGACACCAGCACATTTAAATCCTTGAAGTTATTAACTTATTTTAATCTATTTCTGTGTGTGTGTGTGTGTGTGTGTGTGTGTGTGTGTGTGTGTGTGTGTGTGTGTGTGTGTGTGTGTGTGTCATGCTTCGCCCACCACACGAGAGACAGTGCTGGCTCATATGTGAGCTTCGGAATGCAAAAAAAAACAAAAAAAAACGGAATGTGGCCTGTTTTGTTGGCAGTCGGGGGATAAAAAAAAACTCCATTTCATTGTGAGCTTTGGCTGCGTGTAGGAGACATAGTTCTAGATTTTTAACTGTGCAGGAAATACTTTGAATCGACCTGGACGCTGACCATTTTCTTCAGAAGTTATTGAGATCACAGCTCCAAGTGTCTGTAGGATCTGTGCAGTTTCTCGTACTACCACAGGGGGGCGACATCACTCGTCTACGCAAAAACAAAACAACAACAACGGATCTTGACAGTTTATGTTGATCTAAATTCTTGTACCTGCCGAATGCGGAGAGTTTTCATAGTAATGCTTGTCCACGTAAATAAATCAGGACAGCACATAATTCAAATTTTAAAAACTGCAGAGACGAATGTGATGAAACTGCCCCATCAAAGAATATTTGCACTCCTAAAAGTTATCTAAAAGTGGTTCATTTCAAGTTAAGTAGTTGAGGTTTTCTTTTAAAACAATGGGGATAGTGTGTAATAAAACGTGTTAAAGCTTGAGTTAGTGGACGTTCTTGGTTGTGCTCTTTCTCATCGTGGCCCATGAACGTACTGTTTTCCCACAGGAACAGTCAGACTCCATCTCTTCTCTGATCTTATCTTCCTTTTCATTTCCACCCTAATCTTGTCTTCTTCCAACCCCTTTTTTTGTGCTTTTAACTTGCCCGTCCTTCTCCCCAGGTGTCCCCTCCCTTCTCTCCAGACCATAATCACAGAACTGTCTGATTGCTTTCCAGTCTGTCATCCTGAGAATGGCGGGGAAGGGGGGGGGGGGCAGTATTGTTGTGCATAATGGTAGGAAGAAAGGAAGATGCTTCCACTGACCTCTTTTAATAACAAGGGTCACCAGTCATCACCAGGGTCGACGGGTGATGGGTGGAAACTGTTCTCATCGGCCTCCAAACTGGCTTCAGCAGCCAGACTCCAAACGGTGACCAGAACTGCACTTGGCCACACAGATCCGAGTTCTGTGAAGCTCATGTGTGTGTGCACACAACTCTGCAGCCTGACCTCCTCCTCCAAAAAAAAAAATCTAACCCTGATGTCCTTTGGAAAATATTTGTCAAGTATTTGGATCCCTCTCCTAAACTTCTTTCTCACTGTGGGATTTTTGTGGCATTTTCTTCTCCGGGCCCGTAATCAACTTGGACACAACAAGGCAACTTTAACCTTTCCACTAAAAACAGAGATAAATGAAGGAAAACGCAGCAAACCGGGGCTTCTTAGGGTCTCCGTTCAGCTGAAAACAGCTGCCTGCATGTGCTGGCAGGGACTGAGGCGACTGCCTCACTTCCCAGCATCAACAGACGGTCATGGGACTGCCAGGACCACCGCCAGCTGGCAGAAGAGAAGATCTTTGATGTGTGACACACCGGGGAGTTTTCTGCTGAAAGAAAAACTCAGAAGCTGGAAGTAATGAAAGAAGAAGTTGTTGAACAGCAGGGGGCGCTTGTTCCAACCGAAGGAGCGTCTGGTGACCTGTCAATACTTACGTTGATGCATTTGTTTTGAAAGTAGTGACTCCTTTATTCCTCCAAAACTAACAGTTTATAGAACATACTCTGTAGAAGTAAACTGCAGATTAAGAGTGTGTTATTTGTCCCCCGAGGGTCGTTTTTACCCGTGTACATAAAGCAGGGCCCAGTCACCACTCGTAACAGGAGAATCAGAGACTTCAGGGTGCAGGTCTGTCTGCTGTGGGAGGGTAAATCTGGGGGTCTGAACCCTGAAAGTTCAGGTGTTTCGCTTTGACCAGGATTCTTGAGTGATTTTATAGGTGTAAGTGTTTTTCACTGCAGACATCTTGTGTCGTGCAGACATTCACTTGCTCCATTTCTTTGTTTCTTCATAGAAACGGACATAAAACAGCGGTTGTCAACATGCTTGCAGGTGTAACGACAACCTGAGAAACATGGTTATTGAGGCAACATAGGCAGACAGACCATTTATGTTGTCCTTTTGGAATAAAATCACTATTTTCCCAGAGTGAACTCTTAATATTTTCTACTCTACTGAGGCCTTCAGGTAATTTCCCCCAGAATAATTTTCCATAAATCTTTGTAAAACTCTGACTTCTTCTTGGATCAAGAGCACATTTTCACATTTATAGGCCCCTCTTTCCCCTGGAATGGACAAAGTTCCACCGACGTAACACATTGCAAATTTTAGTTTTACTTAAAAAAAACAAAACAAAAAAAACAACCTCTGACTTGTTTATGAATTTGATGTCAAAATGAGAAATATGATTCCTTCTCTCCCATGTAAGATTTTGTTTTAGAGGTTTATTGAATTTCAATGCATGTGGATATTTTAGAAACCAGTCTTTATAGATTGATATGAATAAAGCAATTGGAGGCTCTTTTTTGTTAGATTTTTCCATCCAGCAGAACTTTTAAAACATGTTTTCAAAGGGCTGCTATCGACCACCGTGTTAAAAGAATGAAGTTTACTTGTAAGCAAATCTCTTGGATTTCTCGGAACAGATGTTCCGGGGCTGGCTCGGGCTTTAGGACCGCGGGATGAGCTGGTTCAGATACAAACTGCGCACCTTCGCTGTGCTGAATCTCGGAGTTTGTTTTTTCGGTTCCTTGACGCTCGCCCTGTGACATGATGCGCTTCTCCGTCAGACTGGGGGAAAGTTTCACTCCTTTGAGCTGAATAATCACCTCTTTGGTCGAAAGGATTCGACTTTAAAGTTGAGCCAAAGTTCCAGAATGAGGAAATGCAGCTTTGGGTGAACTGAGGGCGGCAGCGGTCTTCGTGATGGGGCGGTGGAGCAGAGCTGTGCGCAGGAGAACCTTCTGTCTCTGGCTGCTGCTCCTCGGCTTTGCCCTGTTTACTCTGGCGATCTCCGACCTCTTCAGCAGGGAGCGGGATTATAATCCCGGCGCTCCCAGCCGGTCCCTCTACCGGATTCCCAGTGCACCCGACCTGGAGGTCATCGTGGACTCCTGGGACCCCGCGTTAGAACTTGATGTTGGTCTGCCCCCGCTAAAATCTTTACAAGAAGATCAACTTTTATTCGTGCCATCTCTGGAAGGCACCAAGAACCCGTCGCAGAAGAAGGGGGGTTACAAGGTGCTTCTGCCGGGAACAAACAAAGAGAACCGCGACGTCGCGTCCGCTACGCACGGTGAAGTGGGTAAAGCGGCGCGGCTCGATTCGGAGGACACGGGGAGGTATATGGAGCCCTCTTCGGTGCAAGAATATGGCTTTAACGAAGCTGTCAGCGAGGGGATATCGGTGCACCGTAGACTGCCAGAGGCGCGCCACCCCGCGTAAGTGCGGATGCCAAAAAGACCAGATCATTAAACTGTTTCATTGCTGATGTGAACGTATTTCCCACTCATCAGGTGTTTGGAGCAGCACTTTACAGAATCCCTGCCTTCGGCTAGCGTTGTGATCTGTTTCCATAACGAAGCTTGGTCCACGCTCCTGCGCACCGTGCACAGCGTGTTGAGCACTGCACCCAAACAGCACCTGCGGGAGGTGCTGCTGGTGGACGACCTCAGCCAACACGGTGAGTCTCCCCGTCTCTCCATATTCGCGTAAACTCTGATCATCCGGGGACTGCAGCGTGTCTGTCCGGCTCCCAGGTCACCTGAAGAGCGTGCTGAGTGAGTACGTGTCTCGCCTGAGCCGGGTGCGGCTGGTTCGGAGCGCCAGGCGCCTGGGTGTTGGAGGATGCCGCTCTCTCGGTGCTGCCAAAGCTGAAGGAGACGTCCTGGTCTTCATGGACTCACACTGTGAATGTCAGAAGGGATGGCTGGAGCCACTTTTACAGAAGGTGGCCCAGGACAGGTATCTTTTTATTATCATTAGTCGACAGTGTTTGAGTGACTGTGGCTGTTCTTTATAAACTGCGCAGTTAGTCTGAACTCTCCTGGAACCTGGGATCAGAATGGTCTCCAGAGACCAAGCCACATATTTGACTCTACTCCAATCTTTTTTTTTTCTTTTTTTTTTTTAACCATTGCCTCTTTCTAAAATCACCATTTTACATTTGGCTTCTTTATAGAAATATTTCAACCATAATATGAACCAGTGTGCTGCCTCCTTTCAGGACCAGAGTAGTCTCTCCCATCATTGATGTGATAGACTGGCGGACCTTTCAATACAACGCCACCCAGTGGCCAGTTAGGGGAGTGTTCGACTGGCGACTGGACTTCCATTGGGAGTCGTACACTTGGATGCCAGACGGAGACCCCGACGCTGCAGTTCAAGCTTTGCGGTGGGTTAAAGGTCACATTTGCAGGGCCTACAGGTCCTGAATCATGCATACACATGACAGAAACAGCTCATGAAGGTGGTGCTGATCGCGTCTGTGCCAGGAGCCCCGTGCTGGGAGGTGAAGTCTTTGCCGTCGACCGGCATTTCTTCCAACGTGTGGGAGGATTTGATCCAGGGATGCTGCTCTGGGGGGAGGAACAAATCGAGCTGTCGATCAGGGTAAAGCAAATATTTTTCTGCCACCAAGCCGCATTTGAATCTCGACCAAGACACTGAGACCGATTTGGACTTAACCGATTTAACTTTAAGACACAAAACAGAAACAAACTTTCATTTCCATGGTCTTAGGTGTGGTCATGTGGGGGCTCCATGGAGGTGGTACCCTGTTCCCGTGTGGCTCATCTGGACCGTCACCACCTGCCGTATAGCTTCCCAGACCAGGAGCTGCTTCAGAGCAACAAGATCCGGATTGCAGAGATCTGGATGGACGTCTATAAGAAGATCTTCTACAGGAGAGACACGCTCGCTCACTTCATCAGGCAGGTGGGTCGAGGAGAGAGGTCGCAGGTCGACCACCTAGGGCACATGGGTAAAGGTGTAATGTTGGTGTTTGTGGTGAAGTCTGAGAGCCCCGGAATATCCGACCGGCTGCAGCTCAAGAAGAGCCTCGGATGCAAGAACTTCCAGTGGTACCTGTCCACAGTTTACCCACAACTTTACATCCCAGAGGACAGGCCTGCACTGTCGGGCGAGGTGTGGCACGCACGCACTCACACACACATGCATGCGCACACACCAGACATACTAACCTGAGCTATTTCTTCCTATAAAGCTGTACAATGTCGGTACAGCCAGCTGTGCTGACCACCCCCGGGGGCGGGGCCTGCAGGGTGGGGTCATGAACATCTCGCCATGCAGTGGGACTGGCAGTCAGGTACCCTGAGCACCATTGTGGAGGTCAAGGTAATCATCATGAATTCACCCTGGGGGTAAAAATTCTCCTTCTGGCTATTGCAGCATTGCGAGCTGAACTCAGAGTCTGAAATACGTTGGGGTCCACAGGGGGGGTTATGTTTCGACGCCATCGGAGAGCGGGTGGTCTTGTCTCGGTGCCCCGCGCAGCGTCCCGCCAGCAGCCGTTTTCAGTGGAAATTTGTGAAGGTAACTCCTCCGATCTAAAATACACCCACCTGCCGGTATGAGAGGCTGTTGGAGCTGATTCTGCGTGTTTCTGCTGCAGCTGAGCGGTCAGCTGGTTCACCTGCAGTCCCAGTTGTGTCTGGAAGCTGTCCCTGAAGTAGGTCTCTCACACAGCAGCCCTAAAGAAGCCAACAGCCACTCCGGAGAGCTTTTCCTCCGGCCCTGCACCCATCACCCCAAACAACAGTGGCACTTTGATCACCTAGTAGAGTAGCTCCGAAAGAAGGCTTAAAACGTCTATAAGGGCTAAAATAACAACCAATTTGTGGAACGGAGCATTTTAAGAGAACTTCCACTGCAGGAATTTTAAACCAGTGAACTCTGTTCAACCTTGTAAAGTGTAAATATAGAACTTTTTGCTCCCTTCTGATTGCTTGATATACTTGAGTAACTATTATCTTCAACAGGGTTTTTTCCCTTTATTCTCTAAGTTATTATTTTCCTGTTTTAGGGAATATATGTAGAATTCATTATGATATGACAGTGGTTCCTACCTGTAGGATTTATATCACTTATGGTATTTGAGCACAAGCCTGATGATACAGAAATGCTAATTATATTGCACACAAATGTCACGTAATTAATTATTTTAACCACCAGCAGTGTAAAATCAAGGTTATTTTCGGTGGTCTCTAGAGTCCCGGACAAAACATTGAAGGTGTTCCATTTGTAGGAAGCGATTCCAGAACAGCCTCATGGCATCACCGAGGTACCCTTGAGCAAGGTATCGAACCTCCATATGCTCACATAGGTTCCTGAGATACACTCCGGGGTGTACGCTGCCATCTCCCCTGTCCAGCTGGGAGGGGCTCCAGTGCCCTGTGACCCAAATAGAGAAGCGAAGAGAAAATAAATTAGGATAAACTCTCAAACCTTTGAGAAATGATCTAAAATCTGAATACAGGTACGTGTTTACAGTTTTTATATACAGGTTTTTGTAATCTATATAATTGCATTTACAGCACAGACACTGAGAGCAATGCGCATACCGTGAAAATATTTCTGGACTACAGTAAGTGCTTGGATTAGACTTTTGTACATGTTCATTTTGAAATGCTAATCAAACAGTTTCATTAAAATAACATTTCTGAGGCGATGACAGCATTCATCAATAAAGATATAAATGAAGAAACACTGAAACTATATAAAATCCTTACAGAAATGTTTACGCGTAACGGCAGTACCATCTACCAACAGCGGGGGGCGCACTCGGTCTTAATAATCTTTGTGACTCTGATGTGATTTCGATTAAACAGAATTATTGAGTATGGAATCCATATGGCAACACCATCCATGTATAGTGAGGGGAAGTGGTTTATACAGCATTTTACTGCCAAACCTGTGCATCCAGCAAAATTATGTGTTTTGAGCCTTATGAGCATTTCAGACATGTGAAGGCATCATTTCTTCCATTCAGCTCAGGCTTCAGCCCTGGATTCCTCTCCGTAGCCCACGGGCATCCAGAGCCAATAATCGCAAGCTCTCCATCCCGCTTTTAACCCCTGCTTCACTTATTCCAGACTAGGACGCTGCATCTTTTCAATAAAACATCAGTCATGTGGCATGCGCTCAGCTTCCAGGCATAGGTCAAACGCTTGGCCAAATAGCGTGTTACTGTACACACGTTGCGTAACTCGGTTGCTGTAGGAGAAAAGCGCTGTGATACCTTTTGGAGTGAGGATGTCGCGGTGTGGCCCGGCTCCACGTCTGCGTCACACGCGAGCGATCAACTCGGACTATTCGCATCATGATTTCATCAGATGTGGACCAGTCTATGAGGACTGGAACGGCAGATCGGATCAGGGATATATTTATATATTTAACAGGTGCCAAATGTATTATATTTGCAGACAGGAGGTTATTCCATCAAAGCCATGAAAATGGATCCCGTCTGACAGCTCCAAACATTCCTCCCACCGCCTGCTTTATGGCCTAAATCCTTCTGGGATCTCTGGTGTCTCTTGCTGTTCCAGAATATGGTAAAAGATGTTTTAATGGCCCAACAGAGGGCATTACAGGAACCTGTGAAGTAATGACAGGCGATCACTTTGGTCTCGTTTAGTAAGAGAAACGCAGCCTGGGAGGATATTTGGCTTTTTTGACGATTATAACACGCGACAAATGGAGACGCCATCAAACTGTCATTTCATGGCTGCTATTAGGTTCCACGGAAAAGCGGCGTGTTGGAGGAGGAGTGTGATAATTAAGTCCAGCTAACTGGGGACAAGGAGAACATGTGGAGGAAGGAGAAAAAAAACCAACTTTTATAGTTTGTGTCTAATCTCATGGGAAATGGCGTATTATCTTAATCAGGCGGTCACAAATCAATCTAAATCAGTGGAGACTTGGTTTATTCGGAGTTAACGCTGCTTTAAGTCACGCGAGGAGTTTTAGTCTTCATTAAATAACCCCTCCCCCACCAAAGTTTTTCGTGAGCTGGCAGAGATGAAGGTGGTGAAAGAATTGTTATGTGGTGTACGATTTTAAACGAATTATTCATTTTAGAACACGTCTTTGCCTTGTAATTGCATGACTATGGTTTTTGTCTCCTCCTGTCTTGTGCTTGAAAATGCCAGGTGAGCAACAAAGGAGCTAAATTAGCAGCCAGTTCTGGTATTCTTGGCTGACGGGCACATCCGGCCCTGCACTTGTGAAAAGAGGGAGCCACCATTAATCTCCACTTCTGACATGCGCATTGTTCTTCTCGCCCCTTCCACCATCGTCACCGCTTGTACAATAGCACTCAAGGGAGCAGCTCAGTCTCATTTATCAAACGCAGGAGATGTCCCACCAGGTTCCCCCTCCGCCCCTTCCCCCTCTCTGCTTTACATCGATGCAGATATGAGTGAATGGATGGGCGGCATTGACCACTCTCGGGAGCAGGAAAACGTCCTTGGAGCTTCCTCCACATGTGCTCTTTATATACAGAACATGGTTACTTTTTGGATGCGCGCACCTTTCTGCACAACTCTGGTCTTTTCCAGTTACAAAATCTGGGGCAACGACAAATACAGAGGCGCTTTACACTTGGCTAAAGTGCTCATTTAAACGGAAGAGTGGGTTTGTAACTGTTCAGACGAAAAGCAGGGATGAATTTGCAGCTGTATTTGGGTCAGGGCCATCATTAAACAATATGAAAAGAGTGGATTAAGTAGACAGGCTTCAATAGAGGGACTGACAAACAGCGTTAAATGTACGAGAAGTGCAAAGTCGTCATCGGTTTACGCCTCGGTTTGCAGTTTTCTCAGTTTAGCATTTGTGCTGCACCTTTTCTTTTGCCCACTTCCTCCTCTTGTGCCGGATGCAATCAAATATCAAGTGGCGGGAAGGTGGATCGTAAAGGTGCAGACAAAGAAGGAAGATGAGCCACAATTCGCTAATTGCTTTTTAAGGCAGGCGGTGAATAAAAGATGAGTTTTGGTGGCAGATGGATAAAATGACACTTAAACGGCTCTGATGGGTTTGTGTGTAGATCATTAAATATGGATGGGTCGGCTAGACCCCGGGCTAAATAACAGCATTCCCACAGATGGGCTGAAGGCAAAGTTAAATACACAAATAATCATCCAGAGCTCACATGCCCACGCCCAGCAGCGGTGAAACAGACCACATAAAAGTTTGGTAACGTCATGCTGCCTGTTGCCCACCTGTATCCCCGGCAATGATGGCCTCGCTTTCACCTGCGTTGAACCGTAGAGACGCCCGGGCACCATCAACGACAAATAAATATTACCCAATATGTTCTTAAACAATGTAAACATCACAACTCTTTACTGTCGTGAGCTTCGGGTGCCTTTAGCCACGTTAGCAGCCTGAGAATGCTCATATTTTCTTTGGCAGCTTTCACATCGGATTGGTTGAAATTCCGTGCATATTTCTGTGCCCCTCGGGATGAATTCCTGATGGCGTTGGCGACCATGAAAGCCACCAGTGATTCCTTACATGACAATGACAGCAGCATCGGCTCAGCTGTTCTCATGTTGTGCGCTAATTGGCAGACATTAGTGTGACAACAGCTGAAATTGAGTACGTTTACATGCAGTTTATTGGAGCTATGGTTAAAATTAAAATTTGGCTTCCCCTTGGAATTGATTAGTCATCCCAGTTAACAGGCAAAATAAAAAAACGTGTCCTCCTCCTCAACACTAGGTGGCGATGTGCATCTTTTCAGCGTGTTAATACGGCCCCCTTACGGAAGACCGTCACACAACAGGACGATGGATAATCGCACCGCTTTGTTAATCTCGTGCGTAATGTAGCGGTCCTTATTGTGCTGATGCATTCTATCCCTCGTTGGCTTCTTCTCTGACCTTCGATGTTCCTTAGATGTTTTTGATCCGGGGTCGCAGGCCAGGCCGGAGGTTGGGAATCATGATCACATGTGTCGTCCTGCTTAACCGACGAAGGCATGCTACCTATCGTATCATCTGGGCGTCTTGGTCAGACGCGGAGATAACCGATCTCAGTCAGACTAAGGTGTTTACCTGCACTTCAGTTGTCCACATACGGTCGGATTGAGGCCATAATTTGTCGTGTAACCGTAGCGACTGAAAACATATTTATGTGGTTTTGTCTTTTTCCGCTGTTTGAGTCCAACAGTGTTTCGTGACCATTTAGCAAAAAGCATAAAACAGACCATAACAGTCATATTTGTCATTTATTAGCATAACAATTGCCTTTTTCTAATGGATATCAAAATGTAATGCGCAAAAAGGTGTTTGATTACAGTACATTCCATCGCAGAGAAGCAGAGTCAAACCTACATGAATTTAAATCAGACCCGCGGATCTGTCGGTGACGAGGGTTCGGACCGTGGGCCTGGTTCACGATTGCATTGGCTGGTACCGGCAAACCGCCTCGGCTACCTGTACAGTAACGTGTCGCACACGTTTGCATTATTTGAAGTAAAAAAAATACATCTTTAATAAGGATACATTCATAGAAATACAAAATTATTGTGCTTTATGTGGGGATATTGCCTTCACTCAGAACTGCTGAGAAAATGAACCTCATATCGGGTAACAATCAGGGAAACGACCAACTGTGATAGCTGGGGGTCACGGGCCAATTTAGTATCGGTGCTTGGCTCCAGGCAACAGAACGATGGCGACTCCGCCGTGCCTGAAATTAGCCTGCCGTTTAAGGTAAGCAAATGATCCAATATATGCATTTGTAAATGTCAAGTTTAGAGATTAAAAGATTGAACTGCTTCCTGTTAAATAGATATATAATGTGGCAAGCTGGGTTTCCACAGGGTGACATGCAGCATGTTAATGTGTGTCTACAGGCAGGACGCAAAAGGCTCCGAAAGTCATGCAGAGAGCAAGAGAATGAGGAGGAGGAAGGCGCACGGCGCAAGAAACATTGGAAATGAGAACCAGCGAGTCCCTGGGCTCAGTGTGACAGACGACAGCAGGGAGTGTGCTGCCCGAGGCACCCCTGTCTCCATAACCAACACCGCCCCCACCAACACCGCCCCCCCTCCCTTCCCCTCCGTCCTCTTTCCCGAGGGCCGGCAGTAAAGAGCACAATACCTCTTGTCTAGCACCCTTCCTCACTCCCAGTCTGATCAGCCTCAACTCGGCGCCCACTGGTCCACAAAATCCAGAGCATCGGGGATGCTTGAATGAGCAAGGCGGGGGGGGGAGATGCGGGGGAACAGGGCATTAATGGCACTCCTTACTTCCAAAGCCCACCTCCACTTATCACGGTGCTTCCCCGCCATCCAGCAAACCAGTCAACCTGAAACTCGCCGGCAGCCAGTTGTGTCCCACTTGTCCTCCATTATGACATGATCCTGCCTCAAGATGGAGAAGCCAGTGAATTGTGGGCAGGCAGCGCCCCGGGCCTGCCGTTGTGCGGCGTGCTACTCCTTTATTTCCCTGGAAACCCATTGTTCTCCATCGGACCCAAACACCATGTCTAACATCACTACATTTGTCTGAAGTAAAGCTAACGAACCTAAACCTTCGGTACTCGGGTTGCCATGCAATGGTGTTTTTTTTATTTTTTTAAAAATTATTAATATTTTAACGCGTGCTTTGAAAACAGTCTGAGTTGCTTCCCTGCAAATGTCCTCCTACGACATGAGGAACCTCAGGTGATCAGTTTGATCCATTTGAAAAATATATCCCAAAAAAAGTGCCATTTTAGGCTATGTCAAGTCCCCCCCAAGCTCAGTTTGCGTAGAACCCCCGGAGCGAACGTCTCCCTGCTCTGGCATCAGTTGTCTCGATGCGATCGGGCCAGCGACGTCATCTCTGCGTTGGGACGTTGCTGGTGGGCTGGCGGACGAGGATGAACAGCGAGTCTCCGTGAGAATGGGTTGAAACTGGAGGGCGAATGAATTGGAAGGTAAAAGGGAGCCGGGTAAGACGGGACATCCCATCTGGAGGTCCTGTGGTCTGAGAGCGTCTGTGTGGCACACGACGCTGTGCTGCTGAGGTACAATAACTGGAGATGAGGGCAGCGACATGGGGGTGTCCATCGAAATGGAGGCCACCTGGGAGGAGGACGGCGACGGAAAGGACTGGGCAGGGTTGGGATGGGGCAAGTAAGTATGGTGTCCTGGAGAGCAGTGCGTGGGGCAGACTCCTGAAGACGGTGGCAACGATGGCAGGAGGGTCTCCATGAGCTGGACCATCCTCTTCATGACTTGTCTGAGATCCGCCACTTCCTTTCCGAGGTTGCTCACCTGCCGACACAAACAAGCACAAGTGTTTAGGCTTCCAATCCCCCGCGGGTTGAGGGTAAAACTCCCAAGGAAGCCACCCGGAACTAAAAATATTTGGAGCTATCGTCCTGAACAGTCGTAGAAATTAGGCGCAAATGCAAACAGGAAAACTAGCCGATGCACGCTAGCCTCCATAAGCGTACGTTGGGACTGGTTAGCACTGGTATTGGCAGCGATCCGACTGGTGAGAAGCCGCTCTGTCCAGACACGAAGCCCTGCCAGTGTGCCATCTGCTACTGCCAGTCAAAGCCCCCGTGACCATTCATCAGGCCAATCATGCACATCAGCGCTAATGTAGTGTACACGCACCAGCCTGCAGCTGTACACACAGAACTGCTGCAGCGTGTGGCCGCACTTACACCGTCACGGCAACGGGCCGTCGCGCACGCAAATGAACACGTGAATCTGACATTAATCTGTGCTTTATTTGTGTTTTTGAAAAGCTTCGATGTCCTTCATCTGCAATACTCTTTCTCCATTTTTTGCCACCGTTCTCTCTCGCTGTAGTGGCCGATAAAAGCCCGGGTCTAAACTCTGGCTCGGATAAAAATAGCAAAAGTCGAGAGCAATGGGAAAGGTCCAATCTGAAACGCTGTCAACACGATTTCAGAACTCCTACTTCAGAGCCAATCATCTGTGGAGAAGGGCAGATGGATACACACAGCCATCTAGAGCTCTTTGTAATTAGCTCTGGTTTTATTTGGACAGTTTAAATATAGGAGTAAATGTACACAGCTGAGTAATTCCTGGTGGATGTTGTCCAGTAGTGGGTCCAGCCTCTCATCCTCTCTTCCAGGAACCAAGATGGATGATTTCATCTGAGTCTCATGGGCTCCATCACTAAGTCGCCACCTCTTGAGTCTGTTCAATCATATCATGTGGGGAAAAATGAACACGAGCTCGGAGTTTGACTGATTCCTCACACTCTCTGAGATAGGAGACAGACTCATTTCTCACCAGTCGTAGCTCCTGAACTTTCTGACACTTAAATGTCTTTCTCAGACAGACATTTCAGACAGATTATTTCCGAGAGGAGAGTGCTTTTCCCTCAGTCCCTCCCTGCACAGAAAGTTTACAACACTAAACTCCACAAAGAAATGACTTAGAGAGATTTCTTATTTTAACGAGTTAAACCAAAACATACAAAACTGCTCTAAATTGAGAGTCGTGTCTCTTCCTGCCAGCAGGGGGGGCGTGAAGTAGCCCAATTCCAGCTGGAGCTCCCACCAACCTCTGTCACTCTTCACCCACTTTACGCCTCTTATAAGGGAGCACAGCAGCACCAACCACAGCGTGTGCACCACGGCATGCTACACGTTAGCCACGTCACACCACATAGAGCTCTGCATTCACCTGCTGCTCCTTAACCTTTGTGAATACATTTAAATGTTGGAGAGGAGATAAAAACAGGTTTTTTAAGCTGCGTTATGACAGGTGGAGCACTGGGCTCCGCGGGGAACGGCCCTCTCTGCAGATGGCTTCCGTCTCGCGTGCATCAGCGTTTTCTGGTAGCTGAATTCATTTTCCTATTCCCTGGAAGGACACGTTCACCCCGCTGAGTGACTCTATATCTATATTTTCACTTCAGTATTGAAATGCTCTGGCCGGTGATTCACGGTGCACCCTGCCTCTTCCTGAATGGGAGCTGGGAAATGTTCCAGCCTCATTATATCCTGGGATGGATAAGCGCTCACAGATATTGGATGTTCGCGGTGACAGCGGCCGGTCACACCGACAGAAACAACCGTATTAGTCTTGATATCCTGTTTTATACTTGATCGAAGCTTTCTGGGTTTAGTTCCTCCTTCCAGGTGGGAGCCATTCGGAGGTACCTCCCAGTGTACTTTTATGTGCACTCAGTAGAATTCTGTTGTCCCTCTGAACATGGAATACACAAGCGACCATATGTTGCTGATTTAATGCCTAACTCAGCTTCCACTAATGAACCTTCCGGTGGCTTTGACATAAGGTTACACCTGTACAGGTGAGAGGTCAGATGAAGCAGGGCTCGAGTATTCCTGCAGTTACAGCGTTTATGGTTCATTAACTTTCTCCCAGCTCAGTGATGTTTAGGACCACATCAGCAGAAGGATGAGATGGGCTGATGTGTATGAGAATCTGTCAGTAAATCTTTTGATCCGGTTTCCTTACGGAGAACTGAGTGCCCCACCTGCTGGTCCAGGTGTCGCAGTTGCCCTCTGGTCTCCTCTGCTTTAGCTGCCAGCTCCGCTGTGCTGATCTGCAGCATGTCTGCAACACAAGCAGAAAGGACAGAAGACCTTAACGCTCTTCACAGCGCCGCTGCTGGAATTTGTCGGTATTTTTTTAACCCCGTTCTCTGGAATTTATGTTGTTTGGAACTGAGGTGTGAACGGTGGAATTGAAGAACCTGTGGCAGATGCTGAGGCACTGGTTGGTTCATTAAAGGAAGAATCTCTGCTGGTGCAGAGAGGGAAGGCCAGAGAACTCTCCGTCCCTTCACTGTCTTCAGTGCCGTCCACTGTCCTGCAGAGAAAGTGCACAGTGATGCAAGGACAGGCAGGAAGTGGCTGGAGAACCTGCTGCAGCCCTTTACAGCTAGCATTTACTGAGGCGATGCTGCATGGGCGTCGGCGGCATCACTGAAATGTCAAGTTTCATTATTCGATTAGTTGGGAAGGAAATTGAAAGGAAAAATTACAATAATCGCTCTGTTCCACACAAACAAACAAAATGAATTCCATTTTTCATGTAAAAATGTTAGCCAGGCTAAATGACTGCAAGCAGAGCCGCGGATTTATTTATATTTGAGTACTTCACATAATAAATGTTGCTACGGTTGTTTAAGTCGCAAACTAACGTATGTGTGTTTATTTGTGGGTTTTATGTGCTAACGCAGGACTGTTATATTAGCCATTATATCTCCCTCCTACCGCCGTTCTCTGAGGATTGGATGTGAAATCACACGTTTTTAATCTCTGTGACAAACAGACTTCTTCAAATCTGTCGAGTCAAATGTTCAGAGTAGACAGCATGAGTGCTTCACCTGGGGCTAAGGTTAGAGGCGTCTAAAGAGGCCAGACTGACACTCTGGATCTTCCTCCCAGATCTCCTGTAGCTCTGTGCCGCCGTCGTCGTGGCCTTCTCGCTGTCTCGGGTCAGTGGAGAAATCCCGTCTGTGTCCCTGAGGTTCAGCATCCGGTTCCGCTCCGTCGACAAAGATCCAGACGTGCCCTCATCGTTTCCCTTCTCCTCGTCCAGCCCGTGCGCCTCGATGATGGGTGGGTATCCTTGAACCACTTGTCCGTTTCTTCTAACCCCAGACTGGAAAGCGTACGCGAAAAAAGATTTAGCGGGATCACCGGCGATTAGGATCAAAGAGATGTAAGTAATTGATTGAAATGTGTGGATATCATGAGGCATGGAGGTAAGACGAGGATGAAATCGGGCAGCGGTAGGCTTCTAATCAGCCCACTGTGACCCCGCCTCTTCTGGGGGAACCTGAGCTTGAGGTTAATGGTTGCTACAGCGGCGACGACCCATCCTAATTTGTGTTTTTCTGTATAGTTTCCCAAAAGGTTGCATTTAATGGCCTCTAACTCATTCTTTAGAGGATTGCTCTCCGTGACCCCCCCCCCCCCCCCCCCCGCCCCCCCGCCCTACCCTTACAACAAAGAACAAGATTCATTAAATCCAGTCTGTTATCAGAGCTGCAGGTCTGCAGTTGCCCTGCAGACTTTCCACGAAGAGAAGAAATTAAATTTAAAGTCCATTATTTTTGGTTGTGGGCTGAGTACATTGTGTGTCTTGGTGTTGACAAACAAGAATAAAGTGTGGGCCATTTACAAGTTTATATTAGCAGCTCTAGCTAATATCTGCCCCGTTATCTGTGAGCCATCGATCAGCGTTTGCAGCCGGTTACCTGAGCGGCTGCAGATGTTCTGGCCTTCACCTGGAAGAGAAGCAGAGAAAAAGCATCGATTACCTGGAGGCAGCAGAGAGCAGTCAGCCTTCATTTTTCTAAAGAACTTATCAGATAAGCATAATGTTAGAATAAACACCATCAAAACACATGAACCCTCTTGTGCTAATATCGATAAAATGTCTGTTTGCATTTGATTTCTTGGCTTCATTGGGGGAATCTGGACACAGTAGCAAAAACTAAGGATAGCCCAACTTTTTTCAAAAACATTAGCATTAGCACGCTAGATATATATTGTGTATAAATCCATCACCCGATTGGCAATTCTAGCACTGACTTACATGCGTTTCCTGCCCCTCCCTCAGGTTGTAGGTGAGGTCCTGCTGGATGTCCTGCACAAAGTGGTGCGAGTACTCCGGGTAGAGGTCCAATACCTCGTACAGGCCCTTCAGGTTGATGCACTGCAGGTCACAGTAGGTCAGCGCCTTGACGTCGGCATTGGTCTTTATCACTCGATCATCCAGAGCCACGTTGGCCCCGATCAGGTCCCCCTTCCCTGCTCAGAGAGAGACGCGGTTCAGTCGTGACTCCTTGCTTTCACATCTTCTGATTTCAAAGCTTATTTCATCATTTAAAGGCTTTACAGCAGCAACAGTGTCTTGTAAGTTTTATTGAAGCCTATCAAAGTTTGGAGATCAGATCAGCATTTTAATGAATTTATCCATCCATCCACGATGAAACATGCACAGCCCCCTCCTTCAAACCCTTAAATACGCCATTAAAAACACCCAGGAGGAGGCGGCGGATGGAAGGTTGTGTGTGTTTACAAAGCCGTTTGAATCCTGTCCTCTCGTCAGCAGCTGCTTCCTGTTGTAATAACGCATAGGGGATGAAGCTAAGTGGCCGTTAGCGTTAATGCTCTTGGAGCAATGATAAAATATTCATTATGGATACTGTGGACTGTGAATGCTGCTCAGTTACACCGAGGCTGGCGGAGCAGTCGTGACTGTTCTTCACCCCCCCCCCCCCCCCCCCACCATCCCACCCGCCCCTCTACTACTCTTGCTCCTTGCTCTCCACTCTTACTCATCCTCCTCTTCTCTCTATGCCTCTACAGATGTCTGATTCTCCCGCTTTCTCTCATTTGCATTTTTTTTCTAGCTTCCTCAGATTCCAACTTGTATAATTGTATTTTATTTTATTTTTTTTTTTTTTTTGCGTGCGCCACAGTTTACCTTCATGGTTTGTGTTGTTTAAAATGTTTTTCTCAGTTTCTATTATTTATCCCTGCCTTTTCTCCTCCGTATCATTTCTTTTTTAGCGCCACACCCTTCTTACACGCACACACACACACACACACACACACACACACACACACACACACGCACACACACAAAGAAGAGAAACAGAAAGAGAAAAGGCTTTTTTTCTCCTTCAGTCGGGCATTCAATGTCAGCCCGACCTTCAGTATGTTCAATAGGCAGCACCGAGACAATACTCTCCACCTGTCAGGTCTCCACACACCAGCACCAACCCACGTACTAAACACACACACCACTCTGTGCACCAGTAAACAATTCCACCCACTCGAAGCGCAGACCCGGACACACAGGCACACTTTTTTTTTTGTCTGTAACGAGAACGGCTGCATGCAGGCACCAAGATAACAGTGTAACACGCACACGCGCACTTTCACATTTGTTCTACACGTCTGTGACATGAAGGTCAGATTTCAAAAGCCATTAAGGTCAATCTGAGGTTTGCATTATACAGCAGACGAGGAGAACACAGCCGGACTGAGACTCTTTGCATCGTTTCAAATGCATTTAAATGTGTTTTTCGCTACGTCAACATGGGCAAATATTCCACCCCTCAGATTATCGACTGCATATTGAAGGAATTTCAGTAGGTTTCTGCAGCCGTCAGTAGCTTCCAAAAACAGTCCTCCAGTTTAGGAGCGTTGGGGTAAATGGAGCGGGGAAAAAACACAGTGGTAGCAAACCTAACTTATACCGTATTCAACATGCTGATTAAAAAATAAACTGAGTTGTTGCTATTTTAAAAAATATAATTAGCTTTATAGAATTAACCTGCTGCATGAACAGCACAGCACATTCTATAAAAATGCTTATTAATTCATAAAAACTAAAAACTTTCTAAGCTTGAACTGAGGAGCTGCAAATATTTTGAAACCTCCTTCATTAATGTGAGAAATAGCCTCTTGAACTTTATTTCTGCAACTGTTTTCAACCGAAACACACATTCTTTCTTTGGTTTGTATAATGCAAACAACCCTAATGAACTGCTGCCTTAATTAATCAAACGACTGGATTTCACATTAAAAACAATAAAAATAAAAGCACCCCTACAGTTTGTGTGGTGGACTGAAACACATGGACCTGTAGCCTGGACCAGAGGTGATATTACCTGTCTCTGGTGAATTGGACTGATGAATTGGACAGTGCTGAACCACACAAGAAAGATTAAACCAGACAGGAAATAAATTATGGTGCCGAACACACCATAGTGAGCTGGGCATCACGAGGCTATAGCCTGGCTCAGCTTGTATGGAATTAGACAACATTGGGTTGATCTGGCTTTCACTGCGACACTCAGTCCTTAATGTACCCAGGAAAGGTTTGGAAATTCAGAATCCAGTCCTGGGATCAACTGTGCACAGTTGTAGACGAGCCTCCTTCCTCTGTTATTGCTGCAACACATTGAGAGTAATGGCATCTTACTTTTGCTGAAGTTAAAGAAGCAGAAGATGAGCTCTGAGAAGGGACCTTAGCCTTCAGCAGAGCATGCTGGTCCAATTTAAACACAATGGGCTCATTTACAGAGCCACAATGAGCCCTACAGAGCTTTATTATGAGGATTGCTGCTGTGACTTTTGTCTTTGTGAAACAGAAAATAATGGCATCTTTCCACGCCACCCTTCCCCGCCAGCTCCACCTACCCCATCCTTAATCGTACCTAGGATGGCCAGGACGGTGCCATCTTTCAGCACCTCCATGGAGCCCGAGCAGACAAAAAAGATGGCTTGGAGAGCGTCACCCTGCCGGAGGAGGTACTCCCCGGGGGCGCAGAAGGAAGTCTTGATGTGCAGCGACAGCGAGCGCAAGCAGCCGCGACTGGCGGAGGCAAACAGCGACAGCTCCAGGATTTCCTTGTTAAGGTGCATGGTGATGTCGGACCGCAGCTCATCGGGGAAGTCTTTCAGCAGCTGAGGAGACAGCGCGAGGGAGGAAAGGTGGGGTGAGGAGGCAGGGGAGAGGGAGGAAGAGCAAGGGCAGGTGTGAAAACAACATCAGGTCAGTTACGTAACAGAAAAAAATCAATAGAAGCGAAGTAAAGGAAAAAAAACCCACAATTAATGGACTTGTTTGTACAGAAAACCAATAGCTTTTATAGCAAGATGATTTGTGCTAAATGGAAGTCTGTGTCGGTCAGAGATATCTGATTAATTTGCCTGTCTGCAAGCAACATTTATCAAAAGGTTAGGGACAGATTGGCATGAAAGTTGAGTTTGATCCTGCCAAGAAATGATTAAAGTTCCAAGTTCAAATCAGGAGCCAGGGGATGCAAATGCAAGGTTATTTAACAAACAACAAAGAGAGCTACGTAATGGCCCCCTATCCGGTTTGATCATTAACGCATGCAGACTTCCTTTAAAGTCCGTATCTGCCCAGTTTACAGATGATGCACAAACTGACTGAGGCAAAGAAGGAGGGTAGGTCGAGGGTAGGAAGGATGGTAGGTCGAGGGTAGGAAGGAGGGTAGGTCGAGGGTAGGAAGGACGGTAGGTCGAGGGTAGGGAGGAGGGTAGGTCGAGGGTAGGAAGGGAGGGTAGGTCGAGGGTAGGAAGGAGGGTAGGTCAAGGGTAGGAAGGAGGGTAGGTCAAGGGTAGGAAGGAGGGTAGGTCGAGGGTAGGAAGGAGGGTAGGTCGACTGCTACGTCATCCCAGGTCTCACTCCCGTGCAAGCGTCTCTAAACCATGATGCTATGATGAATTATGGCACTATGGGACAGGCCTGTTGTTAATTGGCTGCAGGAAAGACAAACATGGGGAATATAAAGCACAAATGGTGGCGGGCCAAACTGAAACCCAGCCTCCACGACTGCTGCACACCTGCAGGAAACCACTGAACAGATATAGAGAAGTCCAGCATTCTGCTCTCAAACACGAGTCTTTCTCTGTGGAAGGACCAACGTCTCTGGCTCGGTGCCACATAGAGTCGATCAATGAGTGCTCAGAAGCAGGCGGATTTTAATCAAGGGCCCATTTATAATTCATCTGTCTGGAATTCATCAACATCATCCTCTTCGTCATCATCATCATCACCTCATCTGAGCCCCAGTCTGGAATCTGACAGCCATATCACAGACGTTCTCAGCAGACTAAACGCCCTCCTCTTTATTGAGGGGCTTCACATGCTTGTACCTCAAGGTGGCAATTGAAACAAACGACTTGCAAAGATGGCACCAGGGTCGCCCCCTGGTGGTGGGCTGCAACACAACAATGAGAAAATCCTTCCAAACTTTGCTTCTGGTTTTTCTTTAAATGCCATTTAATTAAGCTGGAGCAAATCTGGGGATTTCATTTTACTATTAACAGGTTGTCATTTATTTTCTTTAATGTATACTTTTGTTTGTGTAATGCCACACTTGGCGAAATTTCCCATTTATTTTTTGCTGCTGTTGAGAGAACAACGGTGTTTAAAAGAGCCAGAAAGTGAATGAACAAGGAGGATGAAATGAGGAAGGGCCACGCAAAGAGAAAACAAAAAACGTTCCTTTTCGATTATTTCTCGGGGGTTCGAGCAGAAAAACACACCAACACCTCCGCACAACCTTGCAGGAAGGTGCCAAAACACTAAGACTAAGAGAAAGCACAGAGACGGCCACACACGCCTAGAAATCAGTTCATGTTGATGCTGTATTATCTCCAAAATAAAAAGAATCATCAGCATATGCCCGATGGTCACATTGCCGTCACTTCCTATTGAAACCTGCAGATCTCAAGGACAGAAAATTCCCACATCATCCACATTTGAGCCAGGCGGCGCCTCCATTTTTCACTCTCCTTTTGCTGCTCTGCTTGTCAGTCAGGGCTGAGCAGCACATCAGGGTCTCGCAGTGTGAAAGATCATATTGATCACCTTCTGAATGTGGCCTACACGTGGGGAGCCAGAGTGACGCGATCTCGTAAATGAATTATCGATCCCCGTATGCGGAGCGATCGGGTGTCTAAATGATAGGTTAAGTGAAAAAGGAGGATGAGGATTCAGAGCAGTTTAAGTCGAAATGCGTTCCATACCTCATTTGAATCGATGCCATTATTGACCGACCAGGTTGTCTGGAAATATTCCAGCATTCGCTGCTTGAGGCTCTGTGGGAGATGATGGACACGTATGAAGTCCTTGAGGTCTTTGGTTCTGGTGTGGTACTGGGACCAGCGTGAGTACATCCTCTGGATTATGGCTGTCACATTACCAAAGACTAACGCGTGCATCAGCGCTGCAGGGGAAAAGAGACGGGAGAGCGAGACAAAGATAAAGGAAAGAGCTACAGACTCACATTAGCAGAATATGGGATGCAGGATGTAGGCCATTATTATTAATACCATATTAAAAATGCCTGTCTCTTTCAGGATCATCTTCATTGATCACTTTCCCAACGCTGGACTTTTACTCGAGGAGAAACAGCATTTACAGCCGGAGGGCCAACACAAGGAATACGGCCACAATCACACCACCTTTGCTCCGCCCACTACCCACCCTGGAACCGACCGCTATGATGGACAGCGGATGTAAATATTGGGGTTCTGCATCTCTGTTGCTCTACCTCCGATAAGCATGACGCACACGGAGAAGATCTTCTCAGCATCCGTGTTGGCCGACACGTTGCCGAAGCCCACGCTGGTCAGGCTGCTGAGGGTAAAGTAGAGCGAGGCGATGTAGACGCTGCGGATGGACGGTCCGGCATTGGTCCCGTTCACGCCCCCTATGATGTAATAGGGTGACTCCAAGCGCTTCCCAAGCTCATGGAGCCATCCTGATTGGACAAGGAAGAAAATCGTAATTGTGTTATCTTGGACACGTGGGTGACCATGATCATAAAGCCAAAGGTAAAGGGATTACACTTTTAAGATATAATTCTCCGAATCAAAGGACATCAAAGTCGGCCATTTAAAGCACGCAGCATTGTTTCCCAATATCCTTTTTTCCCTTTTTTCCCGCAAGAGATCAGATGCTTGAGAACCAGAACTGATCCCTGGTCTGCTCAGTGTGGAGACATGCAGCTGATCCCAGGAGAGGTATCCCGACACTGATGAATGGTAATTGGATGGAGGCCCCTCAGAGCCGCATGACTTCAACACTCAGTTCAGCATCACAAACGCATAATTAGGGCACAACGCATTAATCCTGCCTCGTGTCTCGACCTGTTATTTTATGACACACAGATGCAGTAATTGGTGAGGAGAAATCCGCATTGTTTCCACGGTCTGGTCAATGCTGACCCGAAACCAGTCGGAAAGACATTGAAGCAGGTAATTGCAGCTCATCAATATGGACCAGAAACCAGCCCAAGGGGGTCTCATTATATGAAGGACCTGGAAGCTGAGGGGAAATTATGAGAGGAATCTAACTTGCACAATTAGATTCAAAACACACACACACACACACGCACACACACACACACGCACACACACACACACACACACACACACACACACACAGGTAATGCAGCTGACACATATTCTATTCAAAACACAATTCACAGCATGTTTTAAGCCAACAAAATCAATGTGGGGTCATCATATATGTAATTAGTCATTTTCTATTTTAATAAAGGGCCAATACACAGTGTGACGTGTATTGGCCCTTTATTGGCCCTTATGGTGACTTTAGAACATGCACACATGCCAAAGCCTGTTTGAAATTCATGTTTACATCCTGTACATTATTGAACAAGGTCACAATACCTTGGTTTTTACATGCATCTTGACTTGTGCTTTATTATTTTTAATGCTTGAGGTTGGTGTGAACATCCAGCGTAACAGCCTAACAGAGGCATGTGATTCAGGATAAAGTGTCGAGCTAACTATCTGCGCCGCAACAAACAAAAAATACAATGGCAATATATCCAAGGTCGTACATGAAACGTATTTGAATCATAAACGATGAGTTGTAGTTGTATTTTTTATTATTACACTATAATATTTTAGATTTATATACATTCTTAATACATAAGCAATGAATTATTTATTCTGCTGATTCTTCACACGACTGCTTTATTTCTATTTGTTTGATACGGGACAAAGTTGGATATGAGTCCCTCAACACAGAAGGAACATAAAAAGGTAAACACCATCTGGTGTCACGACTGCAAAAGCCCCAAACGGTTATTTGCACATCAACTGTAAAAACATCGGTGTATCAAGATAAGAATATCCTTTTTTCCCCCCAACCTATTGCTGCCTTGCATCACCGCAGCCGCTGACCCCCCCCCCCTCTATTCCCGAACCATCAAGAAGGAATGTTGACATGGCCTCGCTGCAGCGGTTCTCACCGAAGCCAAGGAAATTGTATGTGCTGGTCATTTAATTTCAACACTCATGTGAAGTCCTTCTCGGCCGTTTTCCGGAAACAGGTGAAGCGGAGTCAAACGACGCTCCCGCTTCCATGGAAAGATTGATGTTCCCTACGGCCCCCTGTTCACTGAGGTGGCCATGTCTTTAACCAGACATGGGTCAATAATCTAGTTTTGCTGGGGTGGTTTTGGACTTTCTGGTACAGTAACATAATTTACTCACCGATATCCCAGTTGTAGGAATTGGCCTCCATCTCCATCTTGCCAATGATGTACCAGATGCAGGCCATCCAGTGGGCCAGCAGGGCAAACATTGACATCAGCAGCGTCAGCACCACCGTGCTGTGCTGCGAGTAGCGGTCCATCTTCTGCAGCAGCCGCAGCAAACGGAGCAGACGGACTGTTTTCAAGAGGTGAACCACGGACACCTTGAGAGAAAGACGGAAAAATCGAGGATGGTGGCCAGTCTCAAACCCCCCCCCCCCCCATTGTCACACTGTATTTTTTTTGCTTTTGCATAGCAACACTGCATTAACCGCCCTCCTCAAAACATGCATGTGCTCTAAATACAACACAGACGAGGAAGTGTTTTAATTTCCTGGACCAAAATTGACAAAAGCATCTTAATCACGCATCCCCCCCCCCCCCCCACAAGCTTCATCAGCAACACCTTCCATATTTCTGAGAGTGCTCCAAGAAGAATGACCTTCCACAGGCAATCAAGCTCTTACTGGCTTACTTCGTTTTGTTTTTCAAACCTTCAACATAAAATCCTTTTCTTCTCCGTCCTTCCTCTACTTTTCTATGTGTTTCTGGCCGTTCTTCTACTCTTGGAACAACTCTCGCTGGTACAGCGGCAGATGTAATGAAACCTCCTGCTGATTCCTGGGGTGAAACTCCATCTCCTCTACACCATCTATCACCCCCCCCCCCCCCCCCCCCCCCCCCCACACACACACACACACGCGCGCACACACACAATAAAACCCTCCTATATACAGTTTCTCCCACCCCATTTACGTGTCCTTCAAGCAACATGAGCGTTAGATATAGAATATATCCACGAATGCTTTAAGCTTCTCGCTGAGTTGCCTTCCTCCTCTAGAGGAAACAGGATCATGTGTCAGGATAAACCAAACTCGTACAACGAAGGCGAGCCCACGGACGGACGCTGCTGGGACCTCTCGGCTCGTTTGAGTGAAAGATGGCCCCTGTCCTCAATGGGGACACCAGTGCGACTGCTCCATCCTCAGTGAGGACATCATGCAGAAAGGAAGGCAATTAAGGGCCAGCTGCATTCTCCCCGGTGATGATGGTAGCAGGGGATCAAGTGAGCCACTAGCCCTATAACCAAATCCTGACCTACAGGGAGCATGTGGTATTTCCATTAATAGCGTTTGGAACCTTTGCCTGAGGCTATCTGTCACTGCATCCATTTCTTCACTGCTCATTACCCCCCCCCCAAAAAAAAACCTTTTTCATTTGGCTCGTATCAAATCTATTTCTGATTCATCTTCACTTTTTTGCCCCACCCCCTTGTGTTTCTTTTACCTTTATTTTCTGCCTCCTTCTCCAAGTCCCAGTCGACTACTTTAAATTCCCCAGTACCCAAAGACACCAAACTGTTTCCATCTGTGTATGTCCACATGCACGTTCACATATTGCTCCCCTGATTCCCGTCATGGTTGGAAGCACTCGGCAACATGAAGCATCTCTCTGTCAAAATTGAGGCCAAAAGGCACAAACACCCACCGCTGAGCGTCACCCAACGCTGCTTGGTTCCTAGTGTGGAATCTCAGTCAGACAAGGACGCCTGCCTAATTGTCCGCAATTTCTGTACGTCAATCCAACTGTTCTTTGGGGGACTTAAATTAGACTCAAGCAGAAAAGCCCAAAACAACACAGCTTTGATTGTTTCTCAGCGCTTGTACAGTATGTTGAATCAATAAGCAGAATCAACAAGGGGCTGGAGCGGTGCTCCAATCAATCCGTGCTTATGAAATATCAAATGTGCCGGAGGTTGTGCATTTTACAAAGCGCCAGCGTGCTGACACGATTGGACTGCTGCAGGGCTGTCAGGGTCGAGTCCTGCTCATTTAATTACCACCAACTGAATTACATCAATTCAAGTGTATTGTTGATATTTGGGTACAGCATTTTGATTTGGTCATTAAAGGGAGCTATTTTGCCCTTTTTCAGATCTTTAATTGTTCTGTCAAAGTCCGCTAAAGCAGCATGTTTTGATGCTTTTTGACAGCAGATGACCACGCTAGCAAACCCTGGCGTCTATAACAGTAGTGAGAGCCACTGTAAATGTTCCAGGGGGGTCACGGACTGTGTTCTATATTAAACTCCAGGTTAAGCAACAAGCCAATATTTACTCACCACGCTGACTTTGAAGGCATACAGCAGGTCAAAGGGCAGCGCGGCCACCAGGTCGATGATGAACCACGTGGTCAGGTAATGAATGCAGATCTGCCGAGCGTCAAAAATCACTTGGCCCGACTTGCTGACGTACGTGGTACGGAAATTAAAAACAATATCTGCTCGGATAAAACACAAGCAAACAAAAAGGAGTTTTGGGCGTAAAGTTGGGTCTTGTGAAGCAAATGCACGTTTCTGGAAAAAAACTGTCCCACCGATGATGAAGAGTATCTCCACGGCAATATCGCTGACGGTCGTGCTGCGAGTGAGGTCGTCGTCGTCGCCGATGAAACACACGTTGTACGGGACCGTCACGGCGACGTAGAAGGTGGCGAGCAGGATCAGCCAGTCCCAGCCGGCCTTGAATGTGCTGTAGTGGAGTAAGATGAATTTGGACTTTTTGACGTCCGCGACCTTGTACTCGGGCAGAGCGGGCAGATCCCCGAACACGTTCTGAACAAAAGAGGGAACGTCAAACCCAGTGATTTTATGGATTTTATAAACTCAAACACAATCCCTGATCCAAATATCTGTCACAAAAAGCATGTTTTAACTCGCTGACTCAGCTTATATGTTGGAGCTACTTTCATGGACAATTTGGTCATAAATCTCTTTTCCTACAGTCTGGCCACTAAAGCACTCTCAGCTACATTCTGTATGTTAACAGTAAACTACCATATGGCTCACAAAGATACCAACTACACACTTGTGGAGAATTAATCACACTAATGCTCCTGTCTGCCAGAAAATAGAATCTTTCCCAACACGCTGAAATATAATAATAATAATAATAATAATAATAATAATAATAATAATAATAGGAAATGTGTCTAAGGTTACATTGCATTGGCCTATATTGGCATAAAAAATCTGGCATTTTATGCCAATAAAAATCTCCTGCTGAGTCCTCCTGTGAAAAAAGACAGTAAATACACTTAACACTGTCAACAAAACTATGATTAATAAGTATTGAAAACACTTGTTTATAGCAGCTTTCTTGTCAATATGACCCCTCAATGCACTTTTCCTTCATGACCAGGTGTCCTCTTGTCCACCAGAAGAAATAACCTTTAAGACCACGGGGACCAGGGATCAAACCGGCAACCGCTCCTGCCCTGGCCTTCAAACGCAGCCCCCCCCCACCTCCCCAGTCACCTGACATGATGTGTGCATTACATCCCGACCTGTCCTTTGATACCTTGTTCAGTTTAATCTTGCTCTTCTCTCTGCTGTGGAGGTGACCAGAGATGTGGTAGAGCACCGTGCTGCTTCTCAGACGAGCTGAGCTGACAGACGAACCTGTCCTCACCCTGCCGCGTCGTCGCTCTGGAAACGCACGTAGAAACAGACGTGAGTACACACGCCCTCCAAGTTTTGACCCCAATGAGTGAGTCAGTCACCGTGCCTGATTAGATACATAACAGATGGTCATGAAAAGGAAACCATCAATACTTTAATCTAAGCAAGCAACCACATTAAGGGAAGCCAAACGCGAGCGTCGGTGACCATGTGCTAAGGAAATATTAGTTGATCTATAAAATGTGGACTAAAAACAGAGCAATTTCCAGTTGCAGTCATGACTGGGCCCAAGAGGCAATTAAGAGCAGCAGCCTATGACAGATTCTCTATGGTCGATTGGCTACAGAAGTGGTGTTGTGTGCAGGGCACTTGATGGCACACCTCTGTGTGTTCTTCCTCTAAGATTGTGGATTAAGTAGATAGTGCCGGAGTGATCCTTTCTGAGCAAGAAGTTGGGTAATAGGAGAAGGCACTTTATAGCTGCTGGGTTTTTCACTGTGGGAAGAGGCCCAGGCCAGATTGGCTTGAGAGGGGCTAACAGTAATAACAAAGCTGCAGAGTAGAGGTGATAACTGCTTTTTGAGCATCCACTGGAAAGATCTTTTTTGTGTGTGGTGTGCGCTGAGAAAGTGTGAATGGACCCCCAGACGAAGTGCACAGACAGGGCCATCCATAATGCGCCGCAGCCTTGGGGGAAGTGCCACGGCAGGCGCTCAGGGACAGAGACATGCTTATTTTTAGACCTAATGAATTTCCCTCTGCTATTATCGCTATTCTTTTGAGGGTATGGGGAAGGAATATTTAGGGTGAAGGCATGTAGGGCAGATCAGGGGAGGGGGTGGATGTAGTGTTGATGATGCTAAATTATGTGAAATAGAGGTAATGGAGGAAAGACAGGGGTGATGGAAGGACACAGGAACAGCAGGAGGGGGAAGTCAGGGGTCACGACAGAGGCCGACGTGCGCTAATTTGCTTTCATTCGCTCAAAAGAGGTGGGCGGCCTCATAGATCTCTGTCCATCAAGGGTGCTTATGTTGCTATTATTATAGATGGTGTACAAAAGTTTGTCCAATACCTCTTCTGCACTGTGAAACAGCCTCATGCTCATTCAACTAGTCTGACTCCATTTATGTGTTAGCTGCTGTAAAAAGGAGCGCTGCGTCAGCCATTTCACAGAAGTCAAAATAACTTTGCTCTCTGATCTGCTTTATTAACAATGCAATTAATATTTAATGAGTCCATGGAAAGAGAGACAAGTGGTGGGACAAACCAGCCTGCTGACTTCACACGTACACATTTCGTACAACCAACAAATCTACTTTTAGAACTACTCTAGCTTAGCTGTTGTCTTCAAGCTCTGATCTTTTTAATGAGATTAATTCAAGAGCCGCTTTTACAACTTTGTTGCTCATTTTTGCAAAGAAGCAACATAAAAGTTGCACCTGAAGGGGTAACGTGAGCGAGGACTTTGAAACAGGAACTATTTGCATCTATATTTAACCTGCTTTTTTTCTTTTAGCAAACCTGTCTCTAACATAAGTTATGTCATGTTAGTTATGTTACCCAAGGTGTGGTACCCGCGTCCCGCTGGTCATGGACTGATTAGCAATCATACATACTGACCTTCCTTCTTGTCTTCATGGATGGCTCTGACCTTAGTGTCGGTGATGTCCTTGAATGAAGCCAGAAAGAGAACCACGTCTCCCTTTTCGTTCTTAATTGGCACGATGTCCAGCAGGCACCAGAACAGCATAGCTGACAAAGAACAACAAGGCAAACCGCTGTCATCAGCAATCTTTGTCTCAGGTTAAATAGATGTGCGGTTTATTTGTATAACCTCTGTTAGGGTGTTGGTGTGTGGAGCGTCACAACCCCAGTAAGCCCACCGACTCTACATCCAATCGTCCCTCTAAAGAGAAACGGTGTCTTTAAATAGATCAGGTTGCTATTCCCCAGGCAGAGCAATAGAAGAACCATTCTCTAAGATCCAATCTCCTGTTAGATTGCTTTTCAGACCAACTGCAGGTTATCATGTGTTGGTGGTGCGATTGTTCTGACCATTTTATCACATGTACAAAGATCGACGTATTGAACGAACCATTGACTCGTCTTGTCGGAAGCTGATTAATTTTTGGTTGGAAAAATGGCAACGTCAATATGTCATTATTACGCACATGTGCAAGGTTCGGGCGCGAGGAGGTCGGTTTCTCTTTCTGCAGACGACCCTTTGTTTCTGCTTGCTGGTGCAACCAACGTGATGTGGGAGGATTTTTGAGGAAATTATTGGAGCGTACTTCGTAACTTTGTCCATTGTCCGTCAGTCTGTCCACAGTCGGCCAGCAGCAGGTCGTTGTGTGTCCTTTAATAAACAACTGGAGCCTGTAACTGGTGCCACAGCACCGTAGTGTTCATCATAGCAGCGCTCTTTTAGAGACCCTCTGGTTGGTTTATGTAATTGATGCTGGGAAAACACCTACAGGTGCTGATTCTCCATTAACGGTGGACTTGAACGCTGTCTTCACACTTCAGATGGTTTCATTGCACGATGAATTGTCCTTAACCAATACATAACGTGTAAAGTAAATACCTCCAATCTCAACACTCCTTAGCATTTTTATGACTTGTTTATAAGCTGTTATTTGTTGGATGCGAGCTGCAGAAACACACACGCCAACCGGAGAGCCTCCTCAGGGCTTGACTGATCACAAAGTGGAGCCAGAGAGACTAAAGATCAAACTTGCATCCACCACATGACCAAAGCTATGACTAAAGATTTATGATAATCTAGCAGGATGTGTGGGCAAGAAGGCGAGTCGATTGGCACCAACTCAACGTGTCAGTATTTAGACTTTTTCAGTCTTGTTATGGTTAATTAACTAATCAGATGAAATTCGGTCTAATCGACAACATGCAGGGGCATCAACCACGTCTTTAGCACTGGAATATGTTTGGCAGGTACAATTTCTCCTCTTCTCATTATCTAATACTAATTTAAGTTTTTGTCAAATGGTTTTCATTACGCGGATCGGCTACAAAAACAGTCTTTACACTTGATTTCTGAATTCATATTTGTGATTTTATTACCAATAAATCAGTATTTTCTACTCTCTTATTTTCCCGTCTTCAGTTCAATCACATGAAAACCAGGCTTAAGGGGATTTTCCAAGGAGTTCCGACTCCAACTTACTAAATCTTCCCCTGCTGATGATCACACAATCACCCAGAGAGAGAAAATATATGCATCACCATCAAACCCATAGTGAGAAAAACAGCGCTGCTGATTGAGAACACACAGCTTTCTCTTCTCGAGCTGACAGATGGAGACCAAACCGAGTCAATCAGCTACATTTGCTTTCAGGACACTGCTGTGACAGAGAGGCGGATGAGCCGGCATAAAAAGGCTAAGAAGACAGACAAACTTGCAACAGAGAGGAGAGAACGACTCTGGCACAGTACACAGAGAAGACAGGGAGGAGGAGGAGGAGGAAGAGGAGGAAGAGTCAGCTGTATCTGTGATGGCTTTAGCTGGCTGTCTGTGCAAACACAGCACGAATCTGCTTTCTAAAGAAAGGACCATTTATTGACAAAGCAGACAGTAAATACTCAACCCTCCATGACTGTCATTGTCCAGTCACACACACACACACACACACACACACACACACACACACACACACACACACGCAAACACACACACACACACACACACACACACACACACACACACACACTTTTACCAATTTAACAACCCCGTGACCGTCCTCTCCTCCACGGATGTCTGGTCATCTTCAATCAAACCCTCTGGTCTAGAGCTTCATCAAGTCATCAGGCGTCCCCCTTCATCACTCCCATCAGTCCCTCTGGAAGCTCTGAACTAAACTCATTTCAATTCCGCCCCCTCTTTTCTTTCCTTTTTCCTTTTTTTTAAATAATTGGGCTTCTTTAATCATTCAAAAGTACGTTCCTTAAAGCATGAAATACATTTTCTTCAAATCACAATAGGTGACAATGAAAATGTGTAAAAAAATGTGTTTCTCTGGGAAATCTGGGAAAATCTGACCTCATCTGGTTGCCATTGTTTTGTTTTTTCAATAGATGAAATAGTTGCCTCATTAATCAAACCAAAATGTTATAAAGAAAATGGAGATTAATAAGAGATGCAAAATAACTGGCCCCAGCATAGTGATTAATCAAGAAAGCAACTGTTAGATAAATGAAAATTAATGGTGAATTGTGTCCCTGCAAACACTGTAAACACGCTGTAAAAAATCACGCCAAAAATTTAGTTTTGCAACAGCAATAGAATTCTGTCAGCGGTCCGAAACAACAGACTAAAACAGAAACTGTCTCAAAATAACTCAGAAAACGTTATAATTAGTGGTCAGAGGAAAAAGATCCCACTAAGGTTTTATTCCATTTGGTCATGTGAAAGTAGCAGATTTATTTGCATCTCCGCTGAGGTTCCTGTTTTTAAAGCTGCTCTGAGGAATGTCTGTTCAGGCCTCTTCATCCCTGTTGCCGTGGTGCCGTAAATGTTTGGAATTCCATTGTTCCTGCACTTTAAATCTTTCTTATTCATTTTGGTTCTGGGAGTGATGAACAAACTTTGTATGAAATGATCAATGCTCAGCACAGAAGAGCAATAAGGAGAGCTGTGCATTAACCCTGCGAGGGGACACGGCACCAGCTCCCAGAACAGCAAGCATCTATCTGCATGATGCTAAGATGGGCTCATTATTTTCATCTCTGTTTTGTTCACCAGCCAGCTAGTTAATCAGCCAAACACTGGCCAAACTACCCAGCACCGCAGCCGATGGTAGGAGACAGGGTTAAAGAGTCAGTAGCTGACAGCTATGAAAATTTAATGCGTATCAGCATTAATTAATAATTTGAGGACATTTGGGATTGATTGCTTTCTGTAATCACCATTTAATGAGAATGGTCCAATAAATAAAAGTTGTGCATCCATTTAACCAGCTTTTATCTTGGGCCATCTGGGCCAATTGTGATGTAGCTTGCTCAGAAATGGCTGCAGCCTGTACAGGTACCGCTGCTCACCTGTCTTTTTGTAAAACATGACCTCATCCTTGAACTCCTTGCGCTCCTCCAGGGCGTCGCCGATGCTGAGGATGATGCTTTCGCTTGTCTCCGGTCCATACAGGAACTTACAGGCGCAGCTCTTCTGCATCACCTCGGCCCGAGAGAAGCCCGTCAGCTCGCAGAAGCCATCGGAGCAGTAGACGATGGGGAAACCCTGGGACACCTGAGCATTGGCCAGGATGAAGTTGCTATCTGAAGAGAGGAAAAAGGGGAAGGTGAGGAAAGAAAACCAAACGAGAGAATCCACAAAAGTGACCTGCAGGGTGGCAGAGTGCTCAGCGTTTCTGTATGTTGAGTTTATTTAAGGAAACCTTTTAACCGTGGCTGCATCGTTATTAAGGCGGCAAAATATCGGGAAGATGAGAAAACTGCTCCACAGAGAGGTTAGGTCGGGTGTCAATGACTGAAGAGTCTGCCTGGAAAATTTTGTTTTCTAAAAAATCAAAAACTCTGTGAAGTGCCCATTAAAATAAAGCCATTCCTCTCCTTTATGGTACCAGACCAGGTAATATAGTTCAAGTGCTTCATACATATTTGATCAGTGTAGATTTTTTGACCTTTAATCAACTTGAAAAGTGCAATAAGAGCACAGAATGAATTTCACAATAATTTCATTGTGCAGAATCTCCCGAAAAAACAGTTGTGGGTTTGACCTTGAATTAATCTACAATATTACACCACATGATGTGATAGATGCCCGAGTGGGAGCCCATCAGTTTTATTGAGTTTAATTTAACTTTTGCTAAAAACAAGGCTTTTTCTGATGATAACGGACAGTTGATATTGTAAAATTGAGGAGTTTTGCTGCTTGTGTACAGTCTCGTTATAAATAACCTTTCAGACCTTTGCACCTAAAAGGTCATTACATGTAAAAGTCAAGGTTCTGTAAATGGGATGGAATGCTAAACATCATTCAGGGAAAAGTCTGAAAGATTTCAGACAACTCAAAGTGCACATCTCAGAGGCACTGCTGGGATTTGAACCCAGGCTCTCCTGTTTACTAGACAGGTGCTATAACCAACTAAGCCACAGTGTCTGGTCCAATAGAGGACAAAGATGGACGATCAACACAGCCTCACTTGGCAGGAGCCCCCATCTGGGCAGCACTTGCCACCAGTTTACCTTTAAAATACCTGGTGAACTTTTCACCCTGCACTTGGTCAACTTACACCCAACTAAATCCACCCCATCTTTTGTGTGAATCCCTTCAGCATTGCTGCGGTCACCACACACCAAGAATTGTCCCATATTGGGCCAGAGTGTACGATCTGTATCTGAATGTGGTTCTGATCAAAGATTTGGAATTTTTTGGTATGTTGGATTTTTTAAAGTCAACTACACCGAAGTTGGAGATAACAACCGCAGCACCCACCGGAATTCCAGCTTTCATCAAGTGCATGGCACTCCACAGGGTCCTGGATAAACCCATCAGAACCTCCCTTCTTCTGATAACCCGATAATGGAAACACATTAAACTGGCCAAAAAGTGGCTTCACCACATCACTCTCATTAGCCACCGGGGTTAAAAAGGATTTTTACTACGTGGCGACTGATGTCTGATGGAGTTCACAGCTCATGTAGATGGAGGTGTGTGTGTGTGTGTGTGTGTGTGTGTGTGTGTGTGTGTGTGTGTGTGTGTGTGAGAGAGAGTGTGTGTGGGCTGTAACATGAAGGTAATTCACCTCAATAGAGGACTGAGTCATCCACAAACCGGAGAGTCACAGAATGCTGCTCTTGTAGCTAATTTCCTCTTGTCAAGGGACTGACCCTGAATCTATTGTGCTGTTTGAGAGAGCAACAGTGAGGAGAGGTGATATGAGGAGCAGAAAGTGTTAGCAAAGAAAGAAAGGAGAGAAATAAAAAAACCAAACATGGAGGCGAATCAGCATAAAATGAGCTTGATTGCGTTTAGCTTGGTCACAGTTTCGATGGAACGTCATTATCTTGTCTGTGCCCATCGAAAAACTTTCAGCTGAAGAGGACCAGTGGCTTATGTCTATTTACACACACACACACACACAAACACACGCACACAAACACACACACACACACACACACACACAAAAACACACACACACACACACGCACACACACACACACACGCACGCTTGAGTGTTTACATTACAATGTCCTTTGTCCCAGAGAATAGACTACTTTATTTATGTGTGTACGTGTGTGTGTGTAAGAGAGAGAGAAGGAGAGAGAGAGAGTGGTGGGGCAGGTGTGTGTATTTGAGCTGTAACTTGATAGGCAGTCAAATCTGCCCGATTTTGCAGACTATAAATGCTCATTGTGATGCAGAGTTTACAGATGAATCTCTCTCTCTCACACACACACACCACACACACACACACACACACACACACACACGCACACACACACGTGAGATAGTTTATAATTATGACTCACTTTCAAAGCATCTTGTTTCAGTAAGAATTCATCTCGAAAATCAATTTTCTGCACCACTAACCCCCACCTTCATGTTTAATTGTTTTCTGTTGTACATCAAGCCTTGTTGAAGGAAACCATTTGAGACTGGAACTGGGAATGCAGAGGCAGATCAAAATAAGAAAAAAACCAACAGAAAAGCACCTTGTACTCATCCATCCAGCAGAATGAGGCGAATGTTCCCCCCTGTGATCCCAATTGCTTCCACGCGTTTGCTAGCACTCGCTAAAAGCTATAATTTGTGTCATTTGTCAGAAATCCGAAGAACGGAGAAATGAAATTGGATGATTTTAATGTACAGTACCTGTTTATTATTTGCCTCTTTTGCCGGTGATTCTCTTGGTATAGTTGAAACTTTTAAAAGTCTAAATCAGTGTGGATTGTTGTGTTTGACCATTTATTTTTCATGCTAGCGAAGTCAGATCACCCAGCACATAGAGTGTCATTTTCAATCTATCATTTTTATCTGTGTAAAAATGAAATGTCAGCGCACCTCAATTATTCTTTCCTAGAAAAAAGAACCACGATAATCCATCATTACCCCTTGTAACAATGTTGCTCTAATCTACTGTAAAAGTATTGCACCAACACGTGATGAAACTGTGACATTGTAAATAACAGGATTCTGTCATATCTCTCACTGCCCAGTGACAGGGACCCCCGTCACAAAACAGAAAAACAATGCAAGTGCCCTGCCTGCTTTAACATTGGCTGTGTGGCCCCGACAGATGGTCCGAGCGGGTCTCAGCATCGGGACCAGCTGTCAGACGTGAAGCCCTCGGGGCACCGGGCAGCGGGAGGAGACCGACAGGACCGGGGGTCTCGCGGGGAGCCGGAGCAAAGGCCTGACGCCCGTCTGCCGGCCGCTCCCGGAGCTCCAGAGAGGGACTGACGCCAAAGTAAAAATCTAATTTTGGATAAGTTGCATGTAAGTACACGTGCAGAGGAGATTGCGCTGGATGTTCCAACAGCTCTGAGCACATTTGTTGTGATGAAGATGTTTGAAAGTTTCAGGGGCTCCAGCGTTTGATAAATCACCCCTGTGATATTTGTTAACATCAGCACAGTGGGCTGGAGCAGAACAGGTTCTCCCGCTGTCCTACTTTCTCTGACTCCTTGTCTTTCCTTTCCACCTTTTTTCCCTCTCTTACCTGTGTAATCTCATTTTTTACTCCTACTCCTCTACCCCCTCTTTACCCCCCCTTCCTCGATTAACCTTCAGTCCTTTCTCTCCTCCCAGCAGTTTTTTACATCCATCCCATTTTGGCTCCATCCATCTAATTACGCTGCATCTCCTCTCTACCCTTGGAAGTCCTCTTTTTCCACTTTCTCATCCATTTCTCATCGTGCAGTTTCTGCTTTTATCATATCCCCACGATCTCTCAGTTTTTGCCGCTTGTTTTTTCCTCAAACTCTGGCTCATCTCCTCCGTTTCTCCACTGTGACCCCCCTCTTTCTCTCCCTCTCCAGCCTGAATTTCTTTTGGCTAATTGCTCCATACTGTAGAAGCCCATAGATCATCTCCCCTTATGCTCATACTTCTGCATGACAGCTGGTGGTGGGAACCCCACAGGGACGTAGAGAGCAGGAGAGAAGGAGGAGAGATGAAATCATGGATGGGAGGAGGCCAGCAGAGGAAGAAAGAGAAGAAAGCGGAGAGGTAATGTACAGAAACTGTGCTTGTGCTATTAATAAAGGCCAGTTTCAAGTATAAATAGACCAGGATGAGACCAGCGATTCCTGCAGGTTCTGCGGGAAGGAGTGATGACCTGTGTGTTTTCAGAGATAAGAGTTTCTGCTGATGGCCTCACCAGTAATGACTGATATAAACTAGACAGCTGTAAATGCGTCTGAACCCATGTCTGAAGCAGTTGGTCACAATAGTAACCCAACATTTCCCCCAGATGCAGCACTGGGATGTCACGTGTGTTCAGAGGACCTCGGACGTGTGACCTCGACAGGGTGCATCTTTGACTGAGGAACTCACGGTCACTGCTCACATGGCGCCGATCCATTTCCGTGTGTCAACGGGTCCCATAACATCCCAGAAGAAGTTGACACTTTTGCAAGTGTTATTAATCTGAATGCATGCAGCAGTCCTGCGGGGTGCAGGTGATCCTTTTTCATTTTCCTCAGTCACATTTGCTCTGCGCAGCACCTGCCCTGTTTGGGTCACGTGTGCGTTCTGCTTCGTTGTTTCACCCGTCTCGTCTCCTCTCTCTCGTCTGAAAACACACGGCATCAGTCCAGACACCCAAGAAGTGCTGAAATGAGCCTCAGTCTAAATATCAAGCTAAGCTAAAATGGTAAAAATGGCAAACATAGAACCTTTTTTTTTTTTGCTTGCTTCGTGAAGGGAAGGCTCAGCCAGGCAGAGTTGCTAACGTGTCTCTGGGGGACGGGTGGGCCAATTTTGGTTCCTACCAGGCACCAGGGAAGTGGAATCCCAGGTGAAAGAGATGTCGACTGGTAGGATAGAAAATCTGTCCCTTGATGACTGCATTCGCCCACCCATGCAAGAGCCTTTACTGGTGTCCAGTATGTGGATAATTTTCAGGGACAAAAAGAGGGAGCTTGTTATTAGTTTGAAGGACACGATGAGCCCCAGTGCTCCAACAGGTCAGTCTAAAGTTGAGTAGATCATTTAGTGTTCCTTCATCCAGAGTTTTCACAGTCAGACACAACCTGGTGTCCCCCTCAAGCAATCCACATCAAAATGTACATGAGCGACTCTAAAAAAGCAACAGAGACGTCGGAGAGGGAGGGGAAGAAGCAGCGGGGAGGAGGAGATGGATGGCAGAAGGCGAACAAATGAAAGATGAGGAAGACGTGGAAAGGTAAGGAGAAGTGATGAAGCAGAGGCAGACAAATGAGGTCGGGAGAGGGACCAAGGATGAAAGGGTGACACGAAAAGTTGCCAGCGAAGGAGATGGCGCGGTGAAAGGTGGGATGATGAAAGATGGGGGGAGAGAATTGCTGTGGAAGTGGGGAGATGGATGGAAAGACCCTCTTCATGCGTGTTGTGGCCTCAGAATAGCAACCAAGATTACAGCTGCACGGTACGTCCATATGGTGCCACCGCACTTACAAATCATAGTTTTTCCCTTAACACATATGTGAGGACATCCAGGACACGCTTGCACGGACTCAAACATCCGTAATCGGCCCAGTTTAGAACTGGAGAGGGAAGATCATTAGACAAATCCGTAGCCTTAATCACTGCTGTGGCTCTTGATTATACAGTCCCCCAGGCAACCCCAGGAGAAACACCACATTCCTGTAATTTGTAATCTGGCCTCGCGCCTTTCCCCGCCGTTATCTCTGTCAGTCATCTCCTCACCTTCCACTGACTGTTACTCATTAACACTGCTCCTTTCTGTTGTTGAAGTGTTTCCAAAAGGGCAGATTTCTTTAAAGCGACCCCTCGAATGGCGACTGTTGTTGGACAGGCCATTAGCGGCCTCATTACGCAACCGTGGCTAATTAGGCAGTTTAACGAGGCAGAACAAGGAAGTTCTCACCTAATTCCCAAAGTTTGGAGGGCTAGCTAAGTCTCCCCATTAATTTACTGTAGTAATAACAATAATAATAGTAATAATAGTAATTTTTGACCTCACAGCAAGGACAGCACTTGTCTCTTGAGTACATATGGATGGCTGACGACTTCCTTTTTGTTACTGTTAACTCGAAAACAGTTTTGCACACTCTGATGATGCCTTTAGCTTTATTTGACTGCAGCGAGCAGGTCGGCAACAAGAATCCTGGTTTTTAAACGTTGTGATCTGGTACAAGCCGATTCTTGGTTAACGTAAAGTGAAACATGTTGTCTGCAGCGTGTTTCACCGCAGTACTTACATGAACACCTGAAAAGGCCCCAAGTAATTCAAGGTTGAAGGTGTGAGCTCAGATTTTAACCTGAGTAGAGTGGAAATGGATAGTGAAGTGGACCAAACATGAGCTCCAGTGTGAAAGCACCCCGAAGGATCAAATAAAACACACATGTACCACTAAGTACACGTGAGCTGTGCAAGACCTAGGAATGTCAATATATCAATATTAAGACACAGCGCTCCCTTTGTTTGTCCTCACAATGAAGCAATCTCAATATTAATAGGAGAAAATGGGAATAGTAGCGGTGATCCATGGATGGAAAATAAGAGCCCCGGCAGCACAACAGTCAATGATGATTGATTACTCCTTCACTGTACCGTAACTGCACTCATTATTTCACTCGTAGTCATAAAGACGCGGGAAGATTACAGCCGCCATGTCATATGTTTTCATAATCATTCTTTAAAAATAAAGACGGGGTTCTACTGAGAGCCTCTGAACTCCCTGCACCCTTATTCTAAGGGACTGGAAAGCACCAGTGCCCGCTGCTCTGGCAGCGTCTGGGTGAGGAGCAAAACAATGTTCACCAGGCAGCGAGTGTCATTCGCACGCTGAGATCCCACAGCCGCGTTTTAGCAACTTAATTAAGGGTGATGCATTTAAGTCAGTCAGTGGAGAGTAAACTTTAGCATTGCTAGCAAAAACACACAGGTTTGGTGTAAATAACACAGTCGATTCCCTTATTTTTCCTTTTTCAGATCTCTCATTCACACACACACACACACACACACACACACACACACACACACACACACACACACACACACACACACACACACACACACACAATTAAATTTTCTGACTCGACACGGCTGTTCCAAGCCTTAACATCAGGTGGAAGTAGGAAATAGTAGTGTTGTAGAATGGAGCAGCATAGTGCAGCAGAGCAGAACATACTAGAACCTGATATATCGCAAATGGTCTGGTAGAACTGTATCGCTCTCCCCAATGAGCGCCATTACTGGCTGGCGCTCCTATCATGTCAGCAAGTCTGGGTGATCTTAATTACGGGTTCAGCTCAAAAAATTAAACATTCGGCATCTCAGGGATTATAGTGGCAGCTGTACAGCCGTCATTAAGAATATCTCCAAGTTTAAACATTAGGGTGGTGTTTTTGTTGCCTCGGGTCTTTTAAACAGTCAAGAGAGTTAAAAAAATAAATAAAACCCACTTCAATAGGTATGACAGGCAGATGGATCTTTCCAATCACCTGCATAACAGAGGATCTATCAATAATTGACCTGAAGTGAAGCCTATATGGATGAGAGGATATGAGCTCAGACCGGAGCCCTGGGGCACACTGCAAGAGAAAAAGGCATGTGGAGATGAAAAAGACGGAGAGAGAAAGAGTTTCAGTAAGGATGGAACCTGTGTGGAGGCCAAAAAGCAAGGTGAAAAATTAAAATTTCATCAAAATAATCTTCCAATGCTAACCTAGTGCTAACTCAGTCATTTAATAAGATGAGATAAATAGCAAATATTACATTTCATATTACATTTTACATCAGCTGAGGAGGTCATGTGACAGATAGCATGTTTAAAAACTTTAGGAATGCTGACAATGGGCAAAGGAAGAGCTGATTACATTTTGGTGTTGTTCTGGATTCCAGAGGGACTTTGACCTTTGATCCTCCCAAAGCTCAAATCCAAGGGGCTTTGATCATAAAGAAAAGCAACCGTGATGTGCGTTATGTTACCTGATTTTGCGGGGTTGAATCTGCTAACTTTAGCAAGATAAACATGCCAGGGTAAAGAAAAGAGAGCTGTTAGGGCTTTCGACGTAAACGGTGACGTAACGCGTCCCCTCAGAGGGCTGAACACAGGTCGCACAGTCATGTGACTACAGTGGTTACAGGAAGCTTATTTGCTCATGTGTGAGTGTAATGAGCATCAGTGATGGACAGCGAGTCCCACCTTGATAGTGTTCTGTTATTGTGGTGACAGAACCTGTCATAACATCTTCAGTTATCATCCTGAGGAGCTACACACAAATGTTCTTATTCCATCTGCCGAGCAGACATGAAGGCACACGCCACCCGACAGCGAGCACAGGAGCGCCGCTGGTCTTTGCAACGTCGCGTACTAAGAGGTGACTTTGTTTCCAAACTAAAATATATTCTCCAACTTGACAGGAGGATGCTGAGGAAACATTCTCAGAAGCGAGGCAGACTTCAAAAACCAGTTATTAAGTAACCGCTACATGTTTGTTCTGACATATCAACACGATTTTATAACAGTTTAATCGAAATGGGCCAGATGTGTCGCGATTCTTACTTGTTGGTTGTGTCCGTTACAGCCTGGAGGAGTTTTATTCACATATATAGGAGAACGTCCGGACACAGGAGGGAAACATTTATCAGCACTGAAACATCAACCAAAGCCCACATTTGTGACCTCCTGCTTTAACTTTAATCCGTTCTTCCGACTGTTCAAGGTTTGACCTGCTTGCCCAGACCTTGGATGACGTCAAAGAGGACACATAGCTGTGAACTCAGCACTTCCCCCCCATTTGTCTCGATGGTATCCTGCCAAAGCAGCTGGTTTGTTCCGTCAAGCTCCAGTGCCTGCAGAGAGCCTCATCTTGAAGTTCAAACCCAGAGTTAATTTCCTTTTTTTCTACTGACTCTGAGACAAACTACCTGTATTCTCCACCAGTAATTCCATCCCCTTGTATTGGGAAAGCGCTCCAGCACAGGCCGCTGTATGTTTCCTGTCACTCGGTATGTATTCTGTGCTGCTTTTATGGCAGTGCTAGTGCTAGTGTAGCAGAGCTGGGGGTTAAGGAAGGATTGATGTATCTGTTTGAGTTGTTAAAATGCAGCAAATAAAACTCAGAAATTGAGCTGGGATCTGGATAAGCTCACCAAAACACAGAAGAAACTATTACACAGGTAGACTCACACTTTTGATTACGAAACATGAGGAATGCAACTAAAGCCGCATTTAAGACCTTATTTAAGCTACAGATGGAACAATAGCGAGGGAAATTCCAGAAGAATAGAAGTAAACATGCTGCGAAAGTCTTAATTCTTATACCCCGGATCTCTGAGGAGAGACAGCCTGCTCATTAGGGAAATGGAAGAGCTGCTGAAGAGTTGTTGTAGAAATTTTAATGACTGTGTCTCAGAAAGTTCTCTCCAGTCTGTCAACCTGACGACAAACGCTGCAACTTCGAAACAAGCGGTCCGGGTGCGCGGAGCTGTCCGCGGTGCTGAGGCAGCCTCAGCACCGCGGACAGCGGCTCATCCTCCGCCACTTTTTAGCGTTCGGATCCCGAGAAATACAAAAGCACGTTGGTTTGAGCCCATTTAAAGGGACATAAATGGCAACTCTAACTTAAAAAAATAAACAAATAATAAGGTTTTATCCAGTAACACCAATGCAACCTTAAACTTTAGGATTTTGAGGATTTGTTACCTCTGAATAATTAAAAGAAAACTTACGAGTGCCATCAAAGCGTGTTGCAATAGTATCCAGAAACGTGTTCTGAGGCGCCAATAATCCCTTCATCACAGGCATTTTCCTGACGTAATGTGGAGTTCCCCATCAAAGTTACTGGGAGGAAAAAAAGGCGCAAGATTTCCAAATGTGTGAGCTGCTCTCATTGAAGCATTCTGGACAAGGCGCGATCCTTTCAACTCAGCACAATGGGATCCTTGCTGACGAGGAGTGCACGCCGGGCGCGTACCCGCGCTCCCGGAGCCTCTGTTGCGTGAGTCGCCAATATAACGCGGATGAAGTCCACAGGTGCAGCTCAGGTGATGCAGCCAGGGAAGTCCGTGAGAGCGAGACTCCCTGTCAGCGGTTCCATTATTGTACCGCTGGACTCAATGATCATCTCTCCACAGTGCGCAATGGTGGGTAGCGTCCATCACCTTAAACGGTGGGTGTGTGTGTGTGTGTGTGGGGGGGGAAGGGGGGGGGGGGGGGGGGTGGTTACTGCACTGACATCACAAATGTCAGAAAGACAACTTTCATTTTCACTTTGTTTCGGGCGTCTTGCTTCCATCCACGGTTTGTCCCAATACCTTCGATGGAATCACTTAACTTTAATTAGTGCGTCAAAGATTCTGTTAGATTATGTGATCGAAGGACCCCGCCCCCCATCCACCCCCCCCGAGTTAAAAGCACTGGACGTGACAGCTCTTTTTATCCTAACCACAGTTGCAGCGAATCATTTTAATGGTTTGAAACTAAAGACAAATCTTTATATCATTTAATAATCGCTGACTTTTAAAAACACACATATATATATATTTACACATTATTGTTCTATTTTCTTTCAGAAATGCACATTGTGCCGTGCAACTATCTTTGATCACGCAGACCAGTCAGACCAGTTACCAGCCACATTGGCGCCAGCTACGGTTCTACCGCCACCTACTGGTGAAATGTAGTCATTACCAGCATTAACGTCATACCTGGAAGGACTGTTCTTTTAAACAGGTGAGAGCAGGAACGTTCAGGAGTGACGTCAACGTCACCAGAGCGCCTCCAAGAGTCAAAACTGTAAGCAAATCAAGGTTGTGTTGGTAACTGGGACCATTATCTGGACACTATTGTTTGACCACATTGGCTTCCACCCATCCGCTTTGAATATGCAAACTTTACTACCCTTTTTATAACATTTGTATAACACTATACCATTATGCCCACTAGGATAAGGCTAGAAAAAGACATTAATATTCCAAATAATGTAAAGGTACCTTAAAAAAACTTAAATATGATCATAAAATCCCTATTAGTCCATGTTTTGGACATCACCCAGTCAAAGGCCTGCTGTTCTAAACACCCAAAGTCCCTGAAAACAAACACCCACCCACCCACACACACACACACAGCAGTGCTGAGGTCACCCAAGGTCAATGGGGTTTCACACAAGCTGACTAGTGTCAGTGAAACAAACAGGAACAAACAGCAAGAGGGAACAGAAATGTGAGTCGAGGCTCAGATGCTTCCATTAAACTGTCGGCTAATAAAATTAAAACAGGCAGCAATGTTTCACCTGAGTAACTGAGAGTTTCACGCATCATTGAAGCTCAAACATGCGTTTTGTTTCAGGGTGTGTGTGTATGCGTGTGTGTGTGTGTGTGTGTGTGTGTGTGTGTGTGTGTGTGTCACAGTTCAGTTCACTGAAGCGACAGTTGAGCAGATGTGAGTAACTGTCGGTATTTGCCTCACCTTTATTCCACATGCATGAATTGGGCACAACTATGTTTTAATGTCCAACAAACAATGAGTCTTTATTTACTGAAGAACATCTGAAACACACAAACACATAAAAAATGTGCTAAGATGTGTTGCTGCAAAGGCGGAAGCAATAACATCACAAATGGAGCTATCACAGTACATTTAAAATGACCGGCCAGCAGACAACAGGAATCTACATGGCCATAAAAAACGTGCTGTCTGACATATATTTGAAAAGTTTAGAGCCCAGGAAGTGGGGCCAAAATAGAGCCAATTATAATCAAAACTTGATTATACGAGACAAAATCATGGTGGAATGAAGGCGTTTAAACCCAAATTTGACCTCTGAATCACTGTTTCTGTGATAAGGGCAAAGCTCCTGTGTGCTGATAAATAAACTGATTATTTGGATATAATTTTCATTTTCCTCTCCGCCACACGATTCCTCCTGTGTTCGGAACAGATGTCATTATTAAACCACCACAAAAAGTCCCCAGAGGAGTGCTGAAACTGTAAATGTAATGGGGAAAAACTGAGAAAAGAAACAAAGAAGAAAGAATCAGTCATGCTAATGAAATGCAGGGTGCACCATTTAAAGAACCGCAATGGTTGTACCTGCAGACATTTAGTTTTGCATGAGTGATGTGTTGCCTCTGCTCTTTCAGCTCCACTCCATCTCTCTCCTGTCCTTTTGTTTTATTATAAACAGTCCTGCTTAAACTCTAATCTAATCAGACCTCATGCCTATATAAAATACAGTCATGCATTCGCTCTTTAGGGCTCCCCTGCTGCATTGCAGAGCCGACACAGCGCAGACATTTTAAGTTAATGCTTTTTACAATGCCCCCGGGTGCTATTGAAGAAGTGGGCATGGCTGTTTGGAGATACGGCGGGTTCATTTCACTCACAGGAGTTTTGAAAAATCTAATAGCGCACATTGCATGTGCAGGAGGTGCACAACAACAACAACAACGTTCACATTTTTCACAAGATCGTCCCAACACGAGCAACGCAGGAATATCACATGACATATTAGGTCATATATGCCAGCGCTTCCTGTCTCTGTTTTCAATCCTTTCCTTTGTCTTCACGTCTCCAACAGAACCTGCACAACAAACCAGTTCACCCAGAGGTGAGACGCAGCCGACGCCAAGTTCAGAATCTAATCTAAAATCTGCACGTCCCTGCCTCGTGCCCTGTTTTTCACGCCTTCCCATGTGCAGTTGATCGATTATTGATCACCTGACCTGCTGACAGCTGCTTCTAGTTTTATTAATGGTGAAGCGACAGGAAAAGCATACAGAGAAAACAGAAATCATAAATAAAACCATACAAATTATCCCACAGAAATCCAAAGATTGCAAAGTGTCTGGCATCGCTTATTTAAATGTAAATGAAAACTAAAACATCTGTTCCTTTAAACTACTGTACACTTGTGCTTTGTGGTTCAAAGTTGGCTAAGCTGTCAACATTTGCATGAATACCTGTGTGCTTTGCATCCTGCCATGATTAGATGCTGCCGATGTGCAAGCACACTCGGGAAGTTATCCACGAGCAAAAGTAACAGAGATGTGCAGTTCTGGGAGACGGCAATCCGTTTTCCCCTCTAACACACCAACATGATGCCTCCACCCATCTAATGGCAGCAGGCTCACTAACCATATCACGAGTTTATAATAACCACATCACATCCATGCCGAATGAGGTAGAATGAAAAACTAACCTAATTTAGAGAGATACACGACTGTGTGAGTACTAGGGTGTCCCCTGAGATGAGGCTGCGATTGAGGGAGCCGTGTGCTGCACTCCCAGCATGCTCTGTGAGCGTGTAATGGTCTTAATTATCATTTAGCATGGCAGCCTCATTGACAGAGTACCCAGCCAGTGATAATACAGTGGAGCAGAAGCTGGTAGAGAGAAGTTGTGTCTATAGATCAACACTTAAAGGCACAAGTACACACAGAAAATAGTAGCAAATGTATCTAACACACACACACGAGACAGTGAACCTCTAACAGGATACCCAGAGGTGTATTGCGAGTCACACACACACACACACACACACACACACACACACACACACATACACACACACGCACGCGCACACACAAAGTTCCAGGCAGCTGAGTGACATCTCTCTCTCTCTGAATTAGTCACGATGAATGATGTGTAACCAACCATGGCTCGTTCTGGCTGGGGAGATATCTAATTCACTTTGTTTAATTAGTCAAAAGTAGTAGAGCATGCTCTCCCTCCCCAAACATGCTCTCTCATTGCAGCGCATCCGCAGCCCGTGCCTAAAACAGACGAGCCCCCCCCCTGATTGTGCCAAATTGTTGGATATCTCACCTGCCGGGATGGAGGATATCTGACGCTCCCTTTCTCCTGCTTCCTCTCACAGGAGCGGTGCACAGCGAGCAGCCGACCTCCACAGGTGGAGCGCAGCCGGAGGAGGACCGCTGAGCCCCGAATGCAACTTTGGAATTCTACAAGATTGCTTGAAGACTTTAGAATTCATCTTTTCTGCCTGAACCAGCTTTTAGAAAACTTTGAGGTACAGTGAAGATATATTTGATATATTTCCTTTGTGCCTTTTCAACATACAAAGCTCACTTAATACTGTTGCATCACAATACATAGAATTTTTTTTTTTAAAAAAGAATGCCAGTCTAGTAAATACTGTATTATTCTGTACCATAAGGTGGTGACTATGTTCCGTGCTATTAATATAGGCTGTATTCAGTAATCCATTACTGTATTAATACTCTGCTGGTAACAGACAGCAGACATTTATCAGTTGTATATAGCAGTATAGCTATAGTAGTATAGTATAGTAGTATAGCTCACAACATCACCACCTGGAGCATGTCTTGTATAAAATGTAGACTAGCATAGTGGGAAAAAGTAGGTTATACTATAGTACTATAGTATTTAGTATTTACTAAATTTCTGTGCAATATTTCTAGCAAATGTTATAATGAAACATCAGCATTCAAAAATTAATATCCCAGCCTTTTCCACCTTCTCCCACTTTGTTACCATGGAGAGCTCCAATGCCCTAAAGACAATAATAAGTGCGTGCACCGCATGCGGCAGAAAATAATAAATAGATTTATGCGCAATTGTCACATTTAATACATTTACGGAGCGCGCTAGTGAATTCATTATTACACCATATGCTAATGCATCTGGGTAACGTATTTATGAGCCTGCGTGTGCGTGTGGGGGTGTGCGCCTCCCCTTTCTCTCTCTCTCTCTCTCTCCAAGTGCAACCAACTGCTGTCCCGGAGTCAGTAACATAATATATGAGAGAGGATGGGCGCCTGGAGCTCTGAGCGCTGCATTGTTCTCGGCTGATCCCGATCCAGAGCGTCTCCCACCGCTCCGAACTTGCGCACGACGCAATTATCCGGAAACCAACGCAAACTATTTGGTGACCACGGAGAGAATTATTCTATTTTTGAGCAAACGTTCAGCGCAGAAGGACGCGTGCGGCAGAAGCGTTTCGCCTCCGTCACCGGAGATCAATGGAAGCGGTGGACAACATATGGACCCGGCCGACGGCTACAGGAGCGGCTTGTTGAGGCGTGATGGCAGGTCAGACGTGCGCGCTGTGCCGAAAGAAACAGGTTGGTTACGTCCCGATAAAACTTCAGAATCAGACGTGGGACGATTAGTTTGCGTTACCGGATGAAGAGGAACTGAAAGGGCTCAGAGCAGCGCGCCAAATGACAGCGGGTTTATCATGGGAAACTGTGCTCTAACCTTCCCTGGACTTTTACTGGATTTAGAGATTCATCTCTTTCGCTGCCTCTGGCTGAAGGTCATCTCTGGATAGCCCTCAGAACGCTGTGTGTGTCAATATTGTGCTTTCTTCGTTGCTTTTGTATCAGATATGCAGGACAATCAGCTTTCAATTTTCTTAAAAAATGTACTCAACCGAATTCACGCTCAGTTTAATTTATTTGCTTTGACTGCGTTTGATCTTAAGCATCTGTGTCTCTGCATTAGTGTGAGCCCACAGATGGATGCCCTGTGTAATGGAGTCAAGAAACCTGAGGGCACTGATCCCACTGTAGACCCCCGACCCCCACCTGCCAAGCTGGCACGTCTGGAACAGAACGGAGCAGGCCCCTCGGGTCAGGAGCAGGGCAGCCAGGGGAGTCCTGTAGCCAAAAACCCCTGTGTGGCTCAGAAAGCCGCCGCGGTGAGGCCACAGAGCAGGAGCCTCCACAGCAGAGGTAGGCAGCAGGTTTTCCAGGAAATACCTGTTTAATAAGGCTTGAAATCACAGGTTGCCTTTGCTTTTGGTGGGAAAACTTGGATTCAGGGAGCTCGCTGCCCGTGTTCTGTGTGGTGGAGCACAAGGAAAACCCTCTGGAGAGGGAGAAGATAGAAGAACACGCCGAGTTTGTCTTGATCAAGAGAGATCTTCTGTTTAACCAGCTGATTGAGATGGCTCTGCTCACGCTGGGATACTCACACAGCTCCGCAGCGCAGGCAAAAGGTAAAACAGGAAATAAGGCTAGGAGCGGCGATGTGCCGCAGCTCTCCTCATCGCTTCTGGTTGTTTGTCTTCTTAGGGTTGATCCAGGTGGGCAAGTGGAACCCGCTTCCTCTGTCCTGTGTGACAGACGCTCCTGACGCCACTGTGGCCGATATGTTGCAGGACGTCCACCACGTTATCACTCTTAAAATCCAGCTGCACAGGTGGGTCACGCCTGTTCACCATCACCTTCTTCTCTTTTCTGACACCTTCTGAAGCCTTAGACTGCATCTGCTTCTAATCTGTGGTAAATATATCAAATAGCCAAAGAGCGTGGATCAAATCACAGCCAGAAAATTGGAAAAATTTTTTGTTTGCAGTTGCCAGAAGATAAAGTAAAATCTCATTTGATCAACTTTAATGAGGGATTATATGTGCTCAGTGCAATGAATATTAATGAACACAGAAAAACATTAAAAGTTATTTCCTGCAACACTGATAAATGTCAAGGGCCCTTTTTTATTTTACATACTTTAGTATTTTCATTGCTATGCCTCATATAGCATCCAGAATTTATTCTGGGCCTTCTTTGTTTGACCCGTCGTAGAACAGACTTAATGGCACAATGACTTGAAGGATGGTTAAAGGTGGATGCGTCTCTGGGTAATGTTATTATTTATCAGACTGTCTGCCGATGCCACCAAATTACATCTATAACATTTATATCTGTCTGTCGGACTGGAACCTGGTTCTGTGGGCTGCTGCCCGTTACTTCATTCCAGACATTAGGCGAGAAATTGCATTTTCAAAAGGAAAATACGCCCATTTTGACAAATGTACTTCTTTTAAATTACCATCAATCAGCCTGTAACAATCAGCAATCATACTGAATGAGCCCGGGAAAATCATTCAAATTGACCGGAGACTAAATTACGGTTTTAGCTAAATGTCGATGACATGATTTAAGGTACTGTCAAGTAAATATTGTTCTTTATGTTCTTTTTAAAGTTGTCAGATCGCAAAATTTTAGTTTAATCTGTTCTTTGTTTAGCTGTCCCAAACTGGAGGACCTGCCAGCTGAGCAGTGGAGTCACTCCACCGTGAGAAATGCTCTAAAGGAACTCCTCAAGGACATGAACCAGAGCACCTTAGCCAAGGAGTGCCCACTTTCCCAGGTACGGCGGGAAAGGGGGAATTTGGGTTCATTGCGTGTCTGATATTTTTGCCCTTCCTTGTGCCGCAAACAGGCACGTTCGCCTTAGCACGAAGCCGACCGAGCGTGCAGCGCGGACCAATATTTAGACAGGAAGTCCAGATGCAGAGGAAGATAAGGTGTGAGGGGAGAGCGTGAGGGGGGGAACAGATAGAGAGATGCTTATCTCTTTAAAAGCCTTACCGCCTGCTTGGGCTGCTTCCTATCTTGATTCCTTTTTCCGCTGCCAAACCTGTCAGACTCAGCCTTTCTCTCCCTCCCTCCCCACCTCCGTATCTGTCCATCTTTGTCACTCACTCACTCCCCCCCCATCACCCACTCCAGACAGATTCAGCAAAAGTCTCCAAATCTGGCTTCAAAATCTCCATTTAAGACGTCTTTAATTAAACAGCGGCAGAAATCATTTCACATTAATGACGCGGTATCTGGGGAAGGTCTCTTTATGAATAATACTAATTATCATCTTAGTCTTTCTGTTATTTTTGCCGGGGGCTGCGAAGGACATGCACTGTTTGATATAAAACAAAATGCACATAATCTCCCCCTTCCTTCCTTCTCTGCACATCTGATGCAAGCCAGTCCTCCCTCCCCCTTCTTTCTCTCTTTTTCTCTCCTATCAGTCTTTTTACCCCTTCTCTTGTTTGCGAGAAGCAGATTAAAATAAATATGAGAAGATGAAAGATGTAATCAGATGGAAAGATTGCAGAAGAGGACGGTCTTCGGGGAAAACTGTGTTGTGTGTGTATGAGCGTGTGTGTGTGTGTTTGCGTGAGTGAGACAGACAGGCAGAGAGTCTCTGATGACCTCTAATTTTTATTTATTTGTTTTTGTTTTTTTTTACAGCTATGCGCATACATACAGCACGGGGGCAAAGGCGTGTGCACACATACATCCATCCATACATGCAGCACACGCACTCATTTGTCTTTATTATCCTATTTACCTGGGGGTCTTTTTAATAACACAGATCCGGGTTCATTAATATCAGATGTGTGAACAGCTGAGACAACCAGGCCGCCCATAGCAGGAGCTGAGAGAATGTAATGAATTTCTTTTGTCTGTTCCCCTCTGTTTCAGAGTATGATATCATCTATTGTAAATAGCACTTACTATGCAAATGTGTCAGCTGCCAAGTGTCAAGAGTTCGGTCGGTGGTACAAGCACTTCAAGAAGAACAAATGCTTCAAGGGTAAGTGTTCCGAGTCCAGACTACCCGCCCCGAATGTGGCTGATGCCACTTACATGTCAATCCACGCTAGAAAGGAATAAAACCTATAAGCAGGATGCATATTAAGCAGAAGATGCTCGAATGCTGCAATTAAAGTTGAAGTTTAGGTCACAGAAGAGGTAACCAACCCAGAATACACTTTATTCCACAATTTGTGGCTGAGGTCTCGAATAAATCTGTGAATTCTTTATTCTTACACTCCTGGAAAATAGCACATGTTAAAAGATACAATTAAAATGTTTTTTACATCATTTGCGTATCGTGTTGCCGAGTTTTGGAACTACCAAAATGTCCTCTGACTTACTGGGTGAAAGACTTCTTCAGACACTTTTCGGTGGCTAGAGAAAAGCTTTGCACTGCGTTAGCTTCCATTTGGGGTTGATGAATGATGCGTTTCTTTCTGCTACAACAGAGATCGACAGCTTCTCTGATCAGCCGCCACACATGCCCCTCACCCAGCAGCCAATCACATGTAGCCCGGCAGACCAGAGCTCCACCCTCCTCTTGTCTCGAGGGGAAGTAGCCAACATTTGTGGCCGCCCCCCCCTCAGCCTGCACCCCCACAGGTTGGTACCGCAGCCCCTTGGCCCCCAAATGGTCAACCAGCAGCTTGTGATGGCCCAGTTTCTCAACCAGCAGTATGCTGTTAGCCGCATGCTAGCTGGTCAGGGCATCTCCCCATCCCCGCAGCAGTACCTCAACCATCCGCCAGCTGGACGGGCTCCTGCTAAAGTCTTCTCCAAACCGCCTGATTGTCCAGTCTCGCAGAAGGTACACTGTGACACGGGGGGAGGGCCTGTAACTGGGCTGCAAAACCAGGCACCAACGGGGCCTTCTGTGGGACCGACAGACGTACCAGGCGACATCTACCACTGTGTGAGGGAAGAACTGAAGAGGGCAGGCATCTCGCAGGCAATCTTTGCCCGGGTTGCCTTTAATAGGACTCAGGTACGGAGCCCACGCCTCTCATTGACTGTGTTTTAGGGGTTGGCATTGCAGGTGTGTGAGTATGTGCATGACGGTTGGCATATTGAATGGCCTTTGCCGCAGTGCCCCCTCCCCCATGTAATGTGTGTTTGTGCCAGCTCTCTGCAGCACAACACTAGTGCCAACAGTAAAGCAGCTGTTGGGCCAGCTAATCACAAACCCTCAGAGAAATTCTGTCTCCAGCCATTCATCCATCTTACAGTCCCTCCATCTTGGCACCTTTTACTCGGCCAGCCCATCTGGCTAGTTCGCCTCTACCTATAACCAATAATCAATGCTTTTATCAAATTCCTTTTTTTTTCTTTTTCGAAATCTAAAATGCCGCATTATCTGTGCGCACCATCTTGCATGCAGTAACACACCCACAGAAATGGTGCTCAGAGGACCGGCTAAACCCATTGCTATTATTATTATTATTGCCGTCATTATAATTTTCATCACAGTAAGCAGAGTTAGTTATTATCCTCCCCCATGTTTCCTCGTTGCCAAGTCCAAGGTGCTTTTGTGCCAGCCATACAAGTCGGGCACGGAGCCAAGATGTCATATAGACATGAGGCGAGCATTCTTCATTTGGCAATTCGCATTGTTCACTCCGTCTGTTTGGAAGGCGGGGGTTCTGCCGGGTGGATCCGAAGATGATCCATGATTTGAATAAAAAGGCCGTTTCCTCTCTTTCGGTCTTCCACACTAGTGTGAAATCTGGTTTTATTTTAAGGGAAGGAGCCCTAGAATTAGCCTGGGATATTTGAAGGCTTTACTGCTTAGAGATCCATCTAGAATAATGCAGGCTTGACAGGAGAGAAGTGCTCTTAGCGCTGACTTGGAACTGGCACTTTGTCATTTACAGCTTTGAAAAAATAAATCAGGAGAACATGAAAATGAGATCCTGGGTTATATATGAGGACCCGTTGCAAAAATCCCTTAACTGGGAGCTTGAGGTTATTCTCTGGTGTAGGTATTTCTTCTTCGTCTTTAAACGAATTGCTGAAAACGTCGGGGTTTTCTGGATTGTGATGCGTTTAACATTAAACTGAGCCGTGCGTCCAACAGGGGCTGCTGTCAGAGATCCTGCGGAAGGAGGAGGATCCTGTACACGCCTCCCAGTCTCTCCTGGTCAACCTGCGGGCCATGTACAGTTTTCTGCAGCTCCCCGAGGCCGAGAGGGAGCGCATTTACCAGGAGGAGAAGGACAGAAGTCTGACTGGATTCACCCCCACCTGCAATAAGACGCCACCCAGACCAACACAGGTTCACAAATCCTTTGCAAATGTAAAAAAAAAAAAAGAATCAATAACCAATCGGAGGATATCAAGTAAATCCTACCTATGACCTGGCCACCGTAGAGTCTGGCAATCGTATTGATTATACATACAAACTGCAGTCATGCTTTATTAAATCTGGAGAGACTTTTTTAGAATTATTTGAGGGAAAATCTATTATCTAATCTTTGAAAATGCAGGGCAGAGCCAGAGTTGTATCTGCTCCCTATCGAATTAATTTCCAGCAAATGTCCCCTTAGATAGATCCCCACTATGTCTCACTTAAAAACCTAATTATCCCGTCCCCTTGTCCATCGTTCAGGCGAGACTGTCCCCGGTTATTGGAGACAGAGGGCTGAGGACAGACAGCTGCGTTCTCAATGTCAGTGCTTCGATCTACGAGGAGATTCAGCACGAGATGAAGAGAGCGAAGGTGTCGCAGGCGCTGTTTGCAAAGGTCGCCGCCTCCAAGAGTCAGGTATAATCAATATTAAACACATCTGCATGCATATTTAACCAGTGGCTAATTCTTGAAACAGTGACATGCCGTGTGTGCGCGCGCACGTGAGTGTGCGCATCTGTACTCATGAGCCCAGATAATCAACCAGCAGCTGTACTCTGCAGAGGACTATCATCAGTGCATCAGACTGCTATTGTGTCCTAAATTATCACTTTAATAGTCGCCATACATAAACACATGCACACAACACTTATTTGTGCACACAGACGAGCATGTGCGAGCGCGCCATGCCACAAACACACAGCAGCAAACAAACGCTCGGATACACGCATACACGCAGGCATGATTTGACTGTTTATTGTTCTCGTTTTTATGGCCGCCCCATAAGCTTGTTATTGCCTTTTGTTTTGAGGATAATTTCCCTTCATGGAATGGGGGGATTTTAGCTATCTCATTTTCTCTTCATCCCATGAACGTCTCCAATTTTCACCATTCCTTTCCATCTCTACAGCGTTTCTTTCGTTTCATTTTGTTTTTCCATCGCGCAAATGTTTGGAGGTCAGTCGGCGGTCACGGCGGTACAGACAGGTGGTCCAAAACCCCCGAGGTACTTTCCTTTCACAATGTTCTCCCTCTCTCCTCTCTCTTTCCATATTTCCCGGCTGTTTGGCACACAGAACCGGGCTGGATCTCTTCTTTCTATCTGCACTGTGCATCTGGATGGTATTGTGTGCTAGACTTGGGCTGGGGCCAGACGTACGTGCATGAGAGTGGGTTTTTGTCAGTCTGCGTGAAAATGTAATCACTCTCCAGTTTGTGAATCTGAAACTAACTTGGCTTCGCCTCCCTAAATCTGCCACTCTCAAGTTTCAACCCTCCTGATTTAGGAAAAATCTTTACCCAGTAGAGGATTGTATTAGTAAATAGTCCCAATGAATTACAAAAGCAATCATTTTATGTCCACAGCAAAAGTAAATTATTGAATATTTGTACTTTATTGACCTTTACGTGCTCTATTTACACACCTCTTTGCAAAAAAAATGGGAAACCAGAATTCGGGACTTTATTGTGTAAAATCCTGATTATAGATTTGTATGGAATTTATTGTCCACCATATTTATATTTAGTTTTTATAACATCATGAGCCCACTGTAAAATAATTGATGTCAGTTTTAGATTTCTTCTAAATGTCCTCCCCAAGCATCATAAAGCGATTCCGTACCTGGAAATCCACTTGAAGTCCGTTAATCTGTATCAGTTAATTCTCTGGGCGTTCCTGCTTGTCATCATCAGCCACGTGCATTAAAAATTCCTTACCTTTGAAGCTGTTTCCTCCTCACATCAGCAACATTCAAGTCATGTACCTCATGAAATCAGCTGATTTCATCTGAACTAAATGAAAGGAAATGATATTCTTTAGGCATTGAATGAAAGCCCTTTTGTATACTCACAATATATCAGCCTACACACGTACACACCTGTATGTATGCAACCTATAAGTTCATCACCTCTGCAACCTGTAACGCTGCAGGCTCCTTACCTGGTCTCAACTCTGCACCTTCCTACAGAAGCATCTTTGAATCACGGTCCATAACCTGCAGTCCCTCGAGTACTCTCAAATAGGCATCGTGGGCCAGATTATACCGTCCAGATGTAATTTCTGTGCTCACCAACCCACCTGTGTCTGAAAGTGAAGGATTACGAAGGTGTTTATCTTCTGACTTTCGCCTCAGAGATTGTGAAGCTATTTTCATTGGACTAGCTAAAACCTTGTCCGAGCAAGAATGCAAAAAAACCTCTAATACAACATTCTGTGAACCATTTTCTGTTCACATCCCACTGTTTTTCACAGCTCACTTAGGCTGTAAAGTCATTGCTCCGGTAATGCACCATTGTGCCAGTGCTCACCACCATTCGAACACCTGGTCTTACAGGTAATGAGAGCTCCGTTTCAGACCGGTTGTTTGCGTGTTCAGCCAAAAACACAAAACCCATGAATTAATGACGCAATGTGTGTATCCCACTGTGCAGTGAGACCACAGGCTGCAAGGCAGAGCATGTACCCTCTAAATCTATCAAATAGCGATACCAGATGCATCCATTGAGCTCAAAAGTAGGCAAAAGCCTCAGTATTGAAAGGTAGGAGAAGAGATGCTTGTTTGCATAGAAATATGTATCGATTAATGCGCCAATCAAGAGAACTATTTGCTTAATTTGCATAGAGAATGGAGGTGTTTATTATTTAGTGACAGCGGGACATTAGGCAGGTTTTTTCGCCAAAGCATTCGAGTTTATCGCGGCAAATATATTTTTCTCCCTCATTCGCCTTGTCACATGAGCTCATACACATAAATCCGGGCATCGGAGTGCTCAACAACAGCGCCGGCATTTTCCTCTATAGACATAAAACAAGAGTTAGAATCAATATAGCTTATCTTTTATGTGTGTGTGTGTGTTTCTGGTTGTGTCGCAGGGCTGGCTGTGTGAGCTGCTGCGCTGGAAGGAGGACCCCAGCCCCGAGAACAGAACACTGTGGGAGAACCTCTGCATGATCCGCCGATTCCTCAGCTTGTCTCAGGCGGAACGAGACGCCATATACGAGCAGGAGAGCAGCAACGCGGCAGCTCAGCAGCACTGCACCGACAGGCTCAACCTGCTCAGCAATGACAGCACACTGGTGAGGACACGAGGACAAGATAGCTGAAAAAGATAACACAATAACTTCTGCTCACAAACAGATATACTGATACTTAGAGATATTGCTTGAGGAAAAATCCATTTTTTATTATTACTTGATACAAGATTTGTTACCAGATATAGAATGAACGGATTGGACTTTAATAAAAGCGAGCCGCAAGAGCTAGAAGACAAATAAGGTGTGATTTTCAGCTTAGGGCGTTTGTGTGGAGTTTACATGTTGTTTTATTGTTTATGAGCTTTATGGTATGTGCAGTTGGCATGATGGTTGGATGGATGGATGGATGGATGGATGGATGATGGGTGGATGGATAGATGGATGGATGATGGGTGGATGGATGGATGGATGGATGGATGATGGGTGGATGGATGGATGGATGGATGGATGGATGGATGGATGGATGATGGATGGATGGATGATGGATGGATGGATGGATGGATGGCTGGGTGGATGATGGGTGGATGGATGGATGATGGATGGATGGATGATTGGTGGATGGATGGATGGATGGATGATGGATGGATGGATGGATGATGGGTGGATGGATGGATGATGGATGGATGGATGGATGATGGTTGGATGGATGATGGGTGGATGGATGGATGATGGTTGGATGGATGGATGGATGATGGGTGGATGGATGGATGATGGGTGAATGGATGGTGGATGGATGGATGGATGGATGGATGGGTGGATGGATGGTGGATGGGTGGATGGATGGCTGATGGATGGATGGATGGTGGATGATGGATGGATGGATGGATGGATGGATGGATGGATGGATGGTGGATGGATGGATGGATGGATGGATGGATGGATGGATGGATGGTGGATGGATGGATGGATGGATGGATGGATGGATGGATGGATGGATGGATGGATGGATGGATGATGGATGGATGGTGAGGTTGGCCATAGCTTCTAAACAGATCTCTGTGGAATGAAAATGCAGCAAAAGCAACAGCTAACCACCAAATATGTAACTAGAGGAGGGATAATGAACTCATTTTCCTTTCAGGTCATATAGAATACATATACTGAGGCGTTCACGTGCACTGGTTCGTCTGTGGCACATTTTCAGCATATTTTCATACAACTGATCCAGTCCAGTCAACACAAAGTGTCAAACCTTTGTAAATGTTAACTGGGACACTGAATCATGAGCCTGGTTGTCTTTAGACTGATTTTAATTGTTTTGAGCCTGACTTGAGTTAAATTATACTTATTTTCATTACTAATATTTCTGGCAGCTATATGTGTGGTCTTTATGTTTTTTTCTTTCTATTTCTGGATCAATTTAAAGACATAAAAGTGTTGTTTTTTTGTACTGTAATTGCTTCCAATCTCTCTCCACCTCTCAACAGTACCAACGCAACTCTCCACTGCAGCAGCACCACCACCATCTTCAGCCCCATCAACCCCTGCAGCCTGAAGCAGTGCCTCATCTGTCACCACGGCAACCGTGTGCTGCATCACCAGCTGAGTGTGAGGCTGGAGGCAACTGGGGGCACACGAGAGTGTGCTTACAGGGCCGGGGAAGCAGCAGTCATGATAACGGGGAGCGTAAAGACTGGGATGAAAGGGGGAGGGCGGAGAGGAGCGGTTTGGGAGGGGACTGGGGTTGTACTGGAAGGCTGAGTGACAGGTGTACAGAAAGCAAAGAGACACGAGATGGATGCATGGATGATGACGAGGTTCATGAGCATGCTGGGGCCAGCAAGGAGGGCAAGTTTAAGCTCGCTATGAAGTGGTCTGGTGTGAGGGATGAGGACCAGCACAGGTCCGAGGTTTGTTTAGAGGCAAACGAGGGCCAATGTGGCGATGAGGCCCAAGGCGAGGGGTTGACGGTATCCCATGAAGCACTAGGAATCCTGCAGAGCTTTATTCAGGATGTGGGCCTGGACCCGGATGAGGAGGCGGTCCACACTCTGTCAGCCCAGCTGGGTCTGCCCATACACACCATCCGAACTTTTTTCAACAGCCAGGACCACGAGCAGTACCAGCACACCAGCGACATCCTCAAACAGAGTCCGGAGACCCAGCGAGGCAGCACAGAGCCGAAACCTCCCCAGAGAGACACGACGGCGGAAAGCGAAGGGGAGGAAAGCGACGGGGAGAATAAAACAAAGGAGACGGAGGAGAAGAAGGAAGCAGGAAATGAAGCAAGCAAGATAATCATTTTGAAAGAATCTGATGTTGGCACTCAGACCATCGCCCCTGTGAAGGAGGAGCAGGAGAGCAACATTTAATCCAGACACACGCCGGACAGAAGTGCTTTTGCTAGCAGGGCCGCTCACACATGCTGTGGAAAGATGGAACTTGACATGTTTATTACCTTTATAGATCAGTTTGTAAAGCTGCCCGTGCAAGGGCAGAAAGTAACTATTCCTACGTGTGCAAGCGCTGTCATTAAATGTCTCTTGTGTCTAAAATGGGTAAAAAGGAAACAAAAAAAAAAAGATCTCATCGTCGTGTTTTGTTGGCTGGTGTAAAGTTTGAGACCCAATGATGCCAGAAATGCCTTTTGAACGTGTTAACTGCCAACCTCTCACTTTCCTCGCCGCCGTTTGGGCCGCTTCCGTCACCGCTCACGAGGTTCTTGTTCGGGTTTGTCTTGTTTGTCATGTTGTGTTCAATTTGAACCCTCCTGGATTTGTTTTAAATTAAATGATCTGAATCTGGGGAAAGACGCATACGTAATGGGGGATCCTCCGTGCTTTGCTTCACCGCGGTGCTGTGGACTTTGGCAGTGAATTATTGTTCCCACTTTTCAACCTTTACTCAAGTTTTGTCAAAATGCAATTTGCTCCGCGGCACACCATAGTTTACAATTATATTTATATTGATGCATGACTATATACTTGCCAGAACAGCTATTCCATTGAGTGTCATTTTTACACATCTTCTTGTCGTCATGTGGTACCGATTTAACATTGTACATACAGCAGAGACGGAGGCATGAGGATGAAGCATTAGGAAAGTTCCCTGGAAAGTCGTTTTCTATCTTATAGCTGCCGCTGAGTGCACAAGAGGGAGCGCATAACCTCTAATGTCTCCAAAGACTCGAAAAGAAGTCTGAAGCGATTAACTGTTTAAATAAAACGTCAAGATTAAAACACAGCACTTTCAAAAACCTTGAGGCTCGTTCGTAATTCTGTTGTACATTTCAGCAGCATCATTTAAGGAAACTACCAATTCAATCCATTTTACGTCTGTGCCACGAGTTAAAATACTGTAAAATGAATAAAAGCACGTCTAAAAGACACACAAACGAGAAAAGAATAGAGGACCACACAAGTCTCATCCTAAAAAATGTTTAGAGGTGAGTTTGAAGAAGGATAGTGGGAGGGAGGTCGTTCCAGAGTTTGGCAGCTTTTGGGACAACCAACTGTAACTGGCTGCCACAGTAAAGACTTAAAGGGGTTTAAATCTTTAACAAGAAGACGAAGGAAAGGGGAAGCCAGTGTTCATGCCTGTTAAAAGACAAGCGGACGCATTCAGGACTAACTTTAAGCCTGACTGGAGGCCTGGTTAGCACCAATATTTAGCTGATTACAATAGTCCAAGCAGGCTGAGTCAAACATCATTACATATTAAATGTGCACTATAGAAACTATAGAACTGACCCCTTTGGTTGCACTGAGTCCTGAATTCTGCATTAGTTACTGTGCATCTAACCGAATATGTGAAAAATCTATAGGCTGCAAAAATCCTCTATTAAAGTGTTTCATGTGACCCATCTGGAGTTAGACGCATTCATGGCCACATGGCTCATTGTGCAGAAGAGCGGGGTTTGGATTCTCAAGCATTCGTTATGCATAATTTAGGTGCAATCTTCCGCTCACTGGCAAAATTTGCAGCTTGCTGAAGACCCACCCAAAATAGATTTCTCACTGGCCAAGTATCCAGAGGAACTGGCAGGAGCGGAGTGGCAGCCAGCTCATAAAAGAAACTTTAACAGTCTTGGCCTTCAATAAACCACAATCGGCTACTGTTTTAAAGACGCTTTTCTTCACATGCAGCCATTTTTATACAGACAACAGAATCTCTTCCCGACAGCGAACAGGATGTTCGAAACTCCTCGTGATTGACTGAGATCACACGGCGGCTGAAATATCTTGAAGGGCCAAACATGCTATTTGTGCTTTCCAGATATATAAAAGGTGCATGTTTTCACCCAAAGGAGCAAATAGAGCAGATGGCATTCGTACTTTTTACTGTTCCAATGTTGCACTGATATGTTGAGGGTGAAAAGCGTTTTGATCGGACCAGAAGGGGCGACAAGAAGCTCGTTTTATTATCGTAAATGCGTATTAGAGATTCACTCAATGGTTCTGATGTTCCTTCTGTGTTCTGTATAAAAATAGAACCATAATATGCTCCTTAAATACTTTCCTCTAATGAAATGATGAATAGTTCTCATTGTTTCCAGCCACCAGACAAAACTCTTCTGTACTGCTCCCGATCTCTGTAGCAGCAGGTCTGTGATGGTCACGCGTCCCTCAGTGCTTTATTATTTATCTTACACGTTTCTCTTTCTAGATTAAAACATTTAAACCACCATTGATGCTGCCAGACTGCAGCTCTCTAACTGGGACTTTTTATGGCGGAACATTCAAGCCCCATTTGGTCAGAATATCTTTATGGAGTAATTTGATAAAGCTGTGCTCTTTTCTGTCATCTGTTTCCATGGCAATACTTTAGTCGGGGCCAACAAAAAGCCATGAAAGCCTCATCATAAGTAATATTAGCTATAATAATGATGATAATGGTGCCACCTAAATGCCATTCCTCTGATTATGATGGAAATGGTAATGATGACTGCTTTATGTTACCCCCCACCCCCAAACACACACACACACACACACACACACATGCATGCACACATTGTTATTATTGCAATCTAATGTTAGCATTGGCCTTTTCTTTACGTTTTGTGTTTTCCTCCCCCATTTTTCTGCCGGTGAGACTCACTTTAAAGTGAAGCTGCTTTATAAAAGCACTCTACAGAGAAGCTTGTCTTGTCTGACCTCAAAAATTGCTGCAATTAAGTCCCAGTAATTAACACTGTGGAGCCATGTTCTGGCTCATTTGTGATGTGTGTTCAGAATGGTGTGATCATACCGCAGTGCGTTGCTATCTTTCTCTCTTTTCCTTTGAAACATGCAAAATTAGGGGTGTTTTAGCCGAGGATGTAAAAGTTTAGCATGAGCTTTATCAAATAAAATGTGATGGAATGGAAATTAAGTGTCAAAAAGCGAGTTTTGGTGACACAAATCAGGGCTGTGAGGCATTACTACGCGTTAATTAAAACAAATATAAATGTATATTTTGATCAACAGGCCATCATGTTGATATCTAACATCCAGCTCATTCATATTAAAGAACATTGATAAAATATTAGAATCATTTGATGTCATATGATAGTCATTTTCCATATCTATTATGAATTGCAAAAACTTGGCAATGTTTTGGGATATTATTACAATTTAAATGTAATTAGAGTCAGTATGGAGAGTGTGAATAAATGGCGTGTTCCTGCTATTCCATCCTTTCAGTGTGTAGTCCTGCATCTTTCCGCTGGGATCCAGAACTCCCAGTATCCTTATTTGGAATAAATGGAGGTTGACAGATGGATGGGCGGATTAATGACGATTAATTCCCATTCATTGATAATAGTGATTCATTTTGTCAGGGAAAAAAGATTTATGGCAGAAGGCAATATAATGTATGTATGTATGTATGTATGTATGTATGTATGTATGTATGTATGTATGTATGTATGTTCAGAACCATATATTGCTTTGCAGTTTCTCATTTATGCCACTGGCGGCGCAAGTTCGAGCATCCAGTGAAACAGAAGAAGACGATGTTCCTTCTGTTATTCCATCGTATAGATTTCTGTTTCACGTTTCCATACCGTGTTAGACCATGATAACTTGAATATAAAAGCGTTGAATATTAAAACATTACGCCTGGTTAATAACCAGACACTTTTGTGCTTGGCTGACAGCAACACGCTCCCGCATATCTGCGGTGCTGATCGCAGGTGAACAAATACCGGACCGCGGTACCAGGAAGTTCTACCTGCAGACAGAGAGAGAGGCATCGCCTCCCTCAGGTCACATGACCAGTCAGCTGATCATCCGCACATCCGCCTGACCTGCTACTGTTTACAAATCAGCACACGGTCTACAAGAGCAGAATGAAGAGTCCTGCATGATCTATTCAGGTATCTGGAAATTCTATGACTATGTGTGTACCGTCGCACTTATATTCACGTCATCTCGCTCGCTAGTGCATGTGTTATCAGTTGGTCTGGGCAACTGTGTCCGAAGTAAGAACAGGCCTGCGGACAGATTGGCTTGCAACTTGCTAACAGCCGAGCTAACTTCACGTTCGTTTACTTACTTCCTGACACAGTCAGTTACAAATTGGTCGACACCAGCAGCACCTTCTGGTCATTCTGTGCTTGTTAGGGGACTTTAGCCGTGGCTGTGCGTGTTTATCCCACGCTGGCTAGCTAGTCGCGCTGTGTTCGGACGTGTTTGCTGTGGTTTGTGACTCGCGTTGCTTTACAGACGAATTACGCCTTCATTTGAAATGATCGTCTTATCTTGAGATTAAAAGAAACACGTTGTCTCTGCTGGTAGATGGTAATATAATTGATGGTGGTTACAATCTGGGCCATATCCTTGGTTTTGAGCTGGGTTTTCCAGGCTGATTTTGCCTGACAGCTCGGAGGATAAATCCAGGACAGTGCAAGTCCGCCGACTCTTTATGCAGACTAACTAGTACATGTGTACTGGGACAGAAAGTTTTCAGATACTAATTCCCTCCTTCTGCATTAGAAAAGAGTGTAACTAGCATCTTCTTCACGTCTGCACTGGCTGTCACTATAGTGAGAGGAAATAGGCTGCAGAAGAGGTTTGAGAGTTGTCTTCTCATCATTAAACCTGACAGATTAATTGCTCATTCTGACTCTTACAGTACAAATGTATTTTTATCGGTTCCTCTTTTTAGGTTGTATTCTTGTAAGCATGTGTTGAGATGTTGCAGCTCTCAGACTTAATTACTGTTGGCTGTGAACTCAGAAAATATGCAGCATTTTGCCAAGGTTAAGGTCTCAAGCATGCTCTCAACCACTTGCTGATCATGTGACTGTGAAAGCTTCTGGGCTCATGCTGCGTGCAGAAGTAGAGGCATGTGAGTTTATTTAGTTAGGGTGTTGCATTCACAGTAACTAATTTGCAGTCTTGGGCTCCAACTGTAAATACCAATAAAGGCGGCGCTTCCTGCCAGATTTCTCTCTGCATATTTCTATGTGAACACTTTATGCCTTAAGGACACCACTGTCACTGAGGTAATGCTTAAATGTTAAATGTCAGCTTGTCTGTAGTTACATATCATTTGCATGTCTTCCCGGAACCTTTAGCGCACTTCAGTAAAACGTACGTGATACTTCAGCAATTTCACGTAATCTGACTTTAGTTTCAGACTTGGTGAACAAGTCTTGGTCTGTCCTCTCTGGTGAAGTTAATAATGATTCAAGAACATTGCTCTGCTTATCATCCTGAAATTTGCTCATAGGGGTTTGATAATAATATCATAAATAAGTTCTACCCCTTTTAATACATAATAACCACTTAAATTAATGGAAATTCAATGTTATTGTTGAATAGAAAGGTTCAAAGTGGGATCAGTTGCTTAAGACTTGTGCCTCCAGTGTTGTATTTACATAAGCAGCACACACAGAGACACACATGCACACACAAGCACAGACTCGCTTACAAATTGGCTCCCCAAATTAGAGTAAGTCCAAACAGATCTTCTACCTCAGAACAGATGGATGCAGTGTTATTTGTCTCCTGATTTATTTAGGCATTTCATTATGTATTGATTTGATTATTTCATGAAAGGTTCGTGCTTTGAATTATTGAAATGTCTCCAGGTGCTGAGGATTAAATTATGCACAGGCTGATTTGCCTCCATTTTTTTTAACGCAGTAAAGTTAGAATGTCACTTCGTGTTCGACTCTGAGAGGAAATAATCAAAATGGGAGATGACTCACTTCAGGCAAGGTTGTACTAGCCTGTGTGTGTTTAACCACATCATTCCTCCGTCATTCATAAACGACGCAGAAACGCAAGCGCACGATGCAGCTTTTAGGTATTTCGGAACGCCTTTTTATTTTCAGAGAGATCGGACGAAGCTCTGGATGAGCGTGCGGATCTGTAGGGAAAAATGCTCCTCAAAATATCTTTTGACACCTTTTTTGCAATTCAGATTCGGTCATAAGATGATGATATAAATTAATATTCTTTGTGGGTTGACTGTTACTCGGGAGAATTTGACAAATCTTTTCATGCCGAGTCTTTGAAAGCAAAACTCAGAAAAACAGGCTATTATTGGCGGCACCTATTTGGAACATTTCTCTGTCTTTCCTTACAGTTACGGATTAGTTACGAGTATTTAGTGGGATAATATCCTTTTTAACAAGGGAAGGGAGGAAAAGCCCCTCAGCTTAAAAGGGAGTATTAATCTTTGAGGAGAACAGATGTTTCCAAAGAAAACAGGCACATACATTATGCATATAAAATTATTTCTATTTTTTGATGGCTTGTGTGCCTGATTTATGGAGCCAGAATTCCGTTTTGCGTAGTTAATAGGTTTAAGAGATGCCTTTGTTGTGTTATTTCAACAATTAATAAAGCAGCGAACGGAAAAATCTGTTTGGAAATCCGCTATTCTTTACGCCCGTGTATTAGAATCACGTGGCAAAGTCCCAAAATGGATGAAGAAGGCTCTGTTAGCCTAGATTGAAATGTTTCTGAGGAAGCTCAACTTTTTCAGCAGTCGGGTTGTTGTTAGCAAAGTTTGGGCTCAGAGATGTTTGAGTTCTTGGAATTTCCTAGTAGATTGGGTCACAGTTTTTTCTTTTTTTTAACCAAACTAAAGGCTTTTAACCTGTTTAGGTGTTGATATTAAAACCAATTGTGTCTTAACTGCTGCTGTGTTCAACAATTTAAGGAAAATTGGCTGCATGCCTGTCGTAACCCCCCCAAATCTGATCTCTCAGTATAATAATACTTAATTTTGGAGGAACAACAGTCTTAAGAGGACAATGGGAGACACCATGTGCCACCTTCTCCTCCTGGGTAAACTTACAAACTGATTAGACTTCACAGTTTGTCGTGAAAAAGTATTATTTGATGATAGGACTCAAAGTATAATTTATTGTTTTATGACACAGCCTGTCCTTAAATCGTTTGCATGGTTAATCTCATTAGCTTATTTGCTACTGTTCAATAGGTCATTATTTTTTTAAATTATAAGGCATCTGTATGGAAATCACTTTCAACTGTAAATGAAAAGATTCTGATGCTCTCTCATTCTCCAGGATGCTATTTTTAATTTTAGATCCACATGCTCTTTAAGTCACCCGCAGGCCCTTTTAAGACCCTGTGTTCTGTCTGTCTCTGTGTTCTGGAGTTTCACATTTGTTCCTTATTCTTCTTGTAGAGTCATCTTTTTTCTTTCTGCGTCTTGGCTGAGGAGAATCACAAGACCGGTAAGTAAATAGTGTGAGGATAAACAGTTTCAGAGGTCTGTATGATGACAGCAGCAGGGGGTTGAGGTGTTTACACTTAGATTCTGGATACAGTCAGCAATCAAAGGTCAACCCCCCCCCCCCCCCCCCCCCCGTCATGAAGTATTGGTGTGTATCTAAAAAAAAAACTGAAGCCAGTTGTGATGGTTTAAAAAATAATCATAAAGAGGATGAGATAAATGGGTATTTGTTGTAACCTGTGCCTCTTATTCATCAGGTCTTGGTGGATCATGCAGCACCCTAATTTGGAGACCCGCCACCCGCTCCAGGCAGATGAGGAGACGGGTTTTGACCCGCTCCATGACTTCAACAAGAACCACAGCAGTACGCAGCCCTGCTCCTCACGGCTTACATTAATGCAGTGCTAAAACTTCTATTCTGATCTGGCAGATGGAGGAAATCATCTATTTATTTGCATACATTAGCACAAGAGAATATATATAAAGACTCAAATCAATTTCTTTCCAATCAAGTCTTTATGTTCAGTCTTTTTCCGTCGTTTTGGGAACATTTGTGTGCTGCTGCTGGTCCAATGATCAGCTGTAGAGCAGCAGAGTCCCAAGGGACATGCAGAGAAGACCATTTAAAAGACCCAACGTTAGTGCGTTGGGGAAATGTGAGTCAGTGGTGTGGCTGATAATGCCCCGGGCTGAGGTTGTTTTTCTGCTTTGGAGTTTGCGCATGTGAGCGAGAGAGATTGTTGGGGGCTGGCATGTTGTGGAACTGATGAATATTCATGCTGAGTGTCCCTGTGGAACGGTCTCCTCCTGTAACTAATGTTGATAGACAGCTCTCTGACTTGAGTGCATGTTCACCTGCAGGCCAAAATTAGACTTATTACCGCCATTACGAGCAGTGGAGAGTTACTCTCTGTGCTCTTCTGCTGCTGGCACTTTTTACTTTGCTCATCTACACGCTTAAGAAAGTAACTGATCGCTCGTTTGGAAGCAGTGAAAAAGTTCATCAGTCCACTGTTGTGTGTATTTGTGTCCTGTTCCGTGAATGCTGGATCGATGTGTTGAGTTTGGGGCTCTGTGTCTCCAGGAGGATCTCTGAACGGCAGAAGCTCCCAGCCTCAGTCCACTTCTCTTTCATACAGGTGGGTTGTCCAGAACCTGGTCTCAGCTCACTGCTTCCGCCTGCTCGGCTGCTGCATGATGCATTAGCTGGAAAACTGTGCCTGGTTCCTGGCCGAGACGCTCATAAATCTCCTTTTCCTCCCCGCAGGAAAGAATGGGATGACTTGTTCCTCAACAGTAATTACCTGGCCAGGATCCGGCAGGCAGGCATCAGCGGCCGGCTGAGGAGCAGCCGCTTCCGCAGCGTATGCTGGAAGGTAACTGCCAAACAGTTCGGGACCGTGGCTCAGGTCCGATTAAAGTGGCTTTGGCGAGGTTCTACTGCAGCATACAGAGCTGCGTTTCTGAGCTGCTTTGGTGAGGCTGAGCCTGCCGCTTATGCTAACCTGCACGCTGCTGTCTGCAGCTGTACTTGGAGGTTCTTCCAGAAGACAAGAGTCAGTGGATCAGCAAGACCAGGGAGCTGCGGTCCCAGTATGAGAAGATCAAGGAGATGGTAAGAGCGCCCCCATCGGGCTCAAGTCCTCCACAGAATGACAAATGTGATTCTAAAGATGACAAATAGCCACGGTGGCTTTTTGTGTTTTTGCAGTAATTTGGTTTAATTAGTAATATATTACACTTATTTATTTTACATTTCTGTAGATATGGTGATTAAAAGTTAATTATTTGTGTGCTAAATTATTCATTTCCCAATAAATTATGAAGGGGCTGCTAACTGATTGAGCTGAAACCAGCAGATTCAATCCAGACTGGAGCCTTTTACATGGCAACAGAAAATCATGTCACATCGTGGGATTATGTCTGCAGCAGCACCAGTTCCTGACATTTTGTTGTCTTTGTAGCACATCACCAACCCCCGCAAGGCCAAAGGTCAGCAAGATCTGGTGGTCAACAACCCGCTGTCCCAGGATGAGGGGGTGAGTGAATCCTTGTGTGCTGTCAGCCTACTTTTCATCATTTAAAACGGTGACGCGCTGCAGCTGTAGATTCACTGATGCTTTGGCAGAATTTCAAGTTCTTTTTACTTCCAATTGAGTCCACTTTTTATTGGGGCGCTTTCCTTGTTCTTGTGTGAATCTAAAACAATTTTTTTAAGTCAATCCTCTGCAGTACTACTCTCAAAACCTCTGGGATTGCTTGCGTTGCCTCCTCTAATCCATAAATAAACCAGGTTATTATTTGTGCGCTTTTGTCTTTTTTCCCTGCTCGTTGCAGAGCCCGTGGAACAAGTTCTTCCAAGACAAAGAACTGAAGGGGATGATCAAACAGGACGTCTTGAGAACGTCCGTATCACAAGCATTCTCTGTTTCTTTGGTTTGGAATATACATATTTTATACTGTTTTTTTTGCAGTCGACGTTAAAAAGATCTTTCTGTCCTTTTCTTGCTTTCTAGCTTCCCTGAGATTCGCTACTTCCAGGACGAAGATGTGAGGACTAAACTGACAGACATCCTGTTTTGTTATGCCAGAGAAAATGAGCAGTTGTTGTATAAGCAGGTAAGACTGAGATGCTTGAAAACCTGGGGTGTTCTGCTCAACCATGCTGACAGTTATGAAGGCAGCCACAGGATAGAAGTGGGAGTCCGGCCAGTTCAATCTAAAGAACAAAACACCTCTGTAATCTACCCTAATCATTATCAGTGTCTGCAACAGGTGCCAAATAAATAGACTGCCAGTAGAGCGTCTTTATTGCAAACTGGAAGTGACACGTGGCCGTGCCGCAGCTAACAATATCAAAATTAAACCTGCCACCCTGCATTAAAAACCTCGTACATCACTATTAAACAGAGACCGACCACAAATGAACCATCATTTTTTGCTCTCGTTCTTGCTACATGTCTTCCTTTGGCCTCTCCCTCTGCCCACAGGGGATGCACGAGTTGCTCGCTCCCATCGTCTTTGTGCTGCACTGTGACCATCAGGCCTTCCAGCACGCCAGTGAGACGGCCAGCCCCAGGTCCGTCCCTCCCAGCTGCGAAATCTGCACGCTCCGTCGATGCAGAGGTAGAAGGATGTTTGCATTTATTTGCATTATTTTTGTCTCGCAGTGAGGAGATGAAGTGCCTGTTGAACCCAGCGTACCTTGAGCACGATGCTTAGTGAGTAGAAATCTTTTCAAATCTAAATTGGTTCCAATCCTCCCCTTTCGCTCCCTCCCACACGCGCTAACCTTTGTCCGCAGCGCCATGCTCTCGCAGCTGATGGAGACAGCAGAGCCTTGGTTTTCCAGCTTCGAGAGGGAAGTGAGAAAGGTTCGTCCGAGCTACAATCATGTCGCGGTAGATCTACTTTGAGTCGTGAAGGAACAAGTGTTTATTATGGCGATCGTTTAGATGTGTAACATGGACGATCCTCCTGCAGGGTAAAGAGGAGATGCTGACAAGCATTCCGTTCTCTCGGCCCCAAGACGCCGGGCCGTCCGTCGCCATTGTGACCAAAGTCAACCGCATCCAGGACCAGCTGGTAAAGAAGCACGACATCGAGCTGCACATGCACCTCAACCGGCTGGAGATCGCGCCCCAGATCTACGGCATGTCAGTATCGCCACCCGGAGTTCAATATGTGCCAGACGCTCTCCTCGGGGTGCTAACCGCCACCTCTGGTGTCTCTCCTGCAGCCGGTGGGTGCGTCTGCTCTTCGGCCGGGAGTTTCCGCTCCAGGACCTGCTGGTGGTGTGGGACGCGCTCTTCGCTGACAGCATCACTCTGGACCTGGTGGACTACATCTTCGTGGCCATGCTGCTCTACATCCGAGACGCGCGTACGTTCCCTTTTGTTCCTGGACGAATCTAATAAAACCACGTCGCAATTTCACGAGGCACACTTCACTTCAGATTTTCAACACCCTTTTTGGATTAGACAGAGATGTATTTGTGTCTGGTTTAATGTGTTTAATGTGTGTAATGAGATGGTGTGTTTGAAAGGCTGCGTATTTGATGTTTTATCTGTTTCAGTCATTGCCAGTAACTTCCAGACCTGCCTAGGACTCCTCATGCACTACCCTCCGTTGGCAGACATCAACTCTCTGTTGCAGAAAGCCCTTTTTCTCCGAGATCCCAAAGTAAGCAAACGACCTCACTCCTGTCACTGATTGCACAGTTTTTTTTTGCAAACTCAACAATCTGAGTTAGTTGCGCTTCCATTTCCCTTAAAGGGTTTACACTGATACACACCGTGTCAGGCCGGGAGTCAGTTTTGTACAAAGCGCTGCCAAGTTCTGTCACTGGAGCTACACTGGTCCAAAGAATAAAGGCCAGGATTTGTACCGATGTCTCCGTTTAGGGGGATCGTGCTCTGAATCGCTCTGGCCGTGCACCACACAGTAACCACTGCTTCCTGGTTCGGTATTTCTTTTTTCCCCACAATGCCACAGTTTGATTTCAAGAGAGACTGGGGTTCGTTTGGCCATATTTTCAAAATAAAACCCTATCAGTGTTCCCAATGATATGCTCAAAACAGTTTCGTTTTATTTTATTTTTTGAAATTCCAACTTGTTATCTTTTTATCATTAATGAACCTAGACTTGCAGTTTTAATCACTCCTGAGACATTCACATGTGCATACCTTCATTAAAGCTGTCTCACTGAAAGCTATAGTCACTGCAGACATGAGACGAGATGGAAAGACCAAAAGGGTCACGTTTAGACTGTGAATCAAGTAAACAAGGCTGTTGAGGAGTGATAATCTGATCATGTAAGAGTCTCAAATAGTCTGACTGTGGATAATTAAATAAGTTAGTACCCATGATATTGTGGTGGGTTGACACACAGATGTAAAGAAACCTCAGATTTTGGTTCCCTATGGAAACCATGCGGTAGCTCTCCTAATGATGCAGTGCTTAGTTTTACCACCTGGGGGCACTATATCGCACAAAAATGAAATTCTGCATGATGAAACTACTTGTTCTGGATTATTCTGCTCTATTGATATCAAGTGAAATAGAAAGATAAACCCTATTCTCTTTAATCTATAATGCTTTCTTCAATAAAGCCAAAAATTCTTGTCCATTACAATCATTTTCACTTCCGCAGACACCATTTGGAAAATTGAAAGTACCTCTAATAAACACGTGAAGCGGAAGAGCAGTTAATATGAAAAAGAGAAGCTCCAGATATACCATACATAGATGCCACAATGTTTATCACTGAAAATCTGGAAATGCCAACATTTTGTCACCCCAGGCTGCTGTCATCAGTGCATTTGTTGAAGTTAGCAAGTACGTACTTTAATTATTGTTCTGCCAGTTATAATGTATGTGTTACAATTATTATTGTTAGTTTTGTATTATTATGAGCTTTATAAGCAGTCTTAGAGCCTAAACCGTCTTCGTGTAAACCAGCCGCCGGCCGCATTTCCACGTGTCTGATTTGTTTATGACCTTTGCTAATGCATCGCTGTCCCAGCACAATATGTTTGTGTTCTTCCTCCGAGTTCAATGAGCCGTGCGCTAAAACGGCTCCCCACACTTTTGTCCGTCATTCTCCCGAGATGAGTATCCAGATCTGCCGTGACAGCGATTCCCCCCCAGGTGGACGGCCGCGTCACACCAGATTGGCGTCACGTGTAACACCTGGGGTGGCGTGATGGCATCATCCACGATAGCGGATGGATGTTGCTGATTCGCGCTGACTCACAAACATCCAGGCGTGCATGTTTTTTGCCTTACGTTGTCGCCTTTGCTCTGACTTTTTTCGAGGGATGGGTATTGTGCTCCTCAACACTCGGTGTTTATGTGCCTCCTTTTGTAGACCCACCCACGACCCGTCAACTACCAGTTCCAGCAAAATCTGGACTACTACAAAACAAGGGGCGCTGATCTGATGAACAAGACCCGGTAAGGTCCAAAAGCAATGGCAGGCTTCGGATAAGCTTCCACTTTTAAATGTTTAGCTCATGAGAAGCTCAGAATGAGTGTCTGGGCTAACCAGTAAAACCCAGACAGTCTAAAAACAGCTCAGGCTGGATGAACCTGGGACTTCTTTAATAACCTTTGAATGGCCGCATCTCCTCCAGGATAAGACCACGGTCCTGAGGGTGCTGGTTACAAATGATTTAGCACTTTTATGACCAATTTAAAGTTTGAGCCAGTATCTTAAATAGGTACCAAAGTTAACAGCACACAGCTGTTCCAAGCATCATATTTTTAAACTTTTGCTATAATAATTATTTGGCGCCAACTAAAACCACAAGGTTCAGAGGCTAAAGAAAATCTTCTTTCTTTTCTGCTCACTTGTAGCTCCAGCTCCAGCGCAAAAACAGCCCCTCTCAACATTAACAAGGTCTCCAGCAGCCTGCTCAGCTTCGGCCGAAAGCTCATCGCGCCGGCCATTTCGGTCAGCTCCAGCACCGTCACGCCGATCAACACTGAGATACACTCCTCCTCTTCCTCCTCCTCCTCGTCCCCACCGTCGGCGCCACCCGCCCTGCCTCACCCACTGGCCGATCCCTCACCTGCTCCCGCTGCTCTGCTGACTCAGAGCCACGGCCAGTCTCAGCACTACCGCCTGCTCAAGTCCGAGAGCATGCCCGCCCATCTCAGCAAAGGTGAGCAGAAGAGCACACGCAGGTCCAGGTTTGTTCCAGCATAGATTTATGTTTACGGCTGCGTGTGCAGATTAACCCTAGTGAGGATAAACTTCCCCCAGAGGTTTGTTCGGCATCGTCGATGCTCCCATTTCAGTGGGAGTCCTTTCACCCAGACTCAAACTGACACACATAACTGCTACCATGGCAACTGCTTGTGTGACATCCCCCCTCGTTTCTCCCTGTTGCATGTCAGGATAATTTCTGCTTGACTGGCAGTTGATGGGTGAATTATTACACACGGTGCATTGAGTAGCGTGTAGTACCTCCTCTTGGCCAGCAGAGGGAGACCACTTCTTGCTAAAAGGAAATAAAAATGCCTTTAAATTGTAAAATAATAAATCTTTATTTATACAGATGGATCAGTTAAGAACATATATCATAATTTTTAATGATTACCTGTGGGTCAAACTCACCCGATTGCCTTTTAATGGTGGGGCAACCCAGAGGTGTGTATGTCATGGAAATACTTAGGTTCAGTAATTTTTTTGGGTCTTACCTCTCTGCCTACTCAGGCCAAAGCTCCAGGACAGCCAGCACTTCTCCCAGTATAGAAAGCCTTACTGGTGGCCGGGGCCAGTCCACGTCCTCGCCGCCTCCTCACTCCTCTCGAGGAAGCGACGTCAGCGCCTCGTCTCCTCCGCCATCCGCCAACAAAAAGGAGTCTTTCTTCAACATCACCCGCTCTCGCTCCCACAGCAAGTCCATGGGCAAAAAAGAGACGGTGAGTCATTCCCTCTTCCCTTTTTCTGATTTTCCTTTGACTGTCTTATTCAGTTTGTCCCACACCTTCACCTCCTGCTGTGTGCCCATCTTCCATCTGCAGGAGGAAGACCTGGAAGCGCAGGTGTCCTTCCTGCAGGGCCAGATCAACGACCTGGAGGCCATGAGCAAATACTGTGCCAGGATGATGAACACTCACATCTGTGAGTCAAACCTGCCTCTTTAAATCATCACTTGTGTTTAATAATGTTACGTTTTGTCTCCAAATGTCTGAGTTGAGGAGCCGCTGCAGTATATGGAAGAGTAAATCAGAAGATGTGGAAGTTTGGGGATGCTTCTCTTCTTCATTAGTGGCTTCTTCTCTTCTTCTTGCTACACAGGTAATATCCAGGAAGTGATCCTGCAGGAACGCATAGAGAAGGAGGATGAGGTGCTGGTGTCACTGGCTGGGCTCAAACAGGTAGGTCTGCTCTTGTTTTACACGCATTATTGTTGTGTTGTGTTTCGAGCAATTTTTCTCTTTTGTGTTTATCTGTCAGGTCAAAGACATTCTTAAAGGGGCGCTCCGCTTCAATCAAAGCCAGCTGGAGACTGAGGAGAATGAAGAGATCACCATCGCCGACGATCACTACACTTCCACCGCCTCTGCCGGCGACACAGTTCTGAGCAGCATCAATCACCGTCCGCAAGGAGGCGTCGCGCGAAAGAGGGATTCCGGTCTGGACGTCGGATCGAACACGAGTGAGAGAGAAGAGGAGGAGCAAGCCACGACGCCTCCACAGCAGCAGGTTAATTAGCCAGTCCTCTTCTGGGCTGCTGGACTTCTGCACCTGGAAACAGTAGTTCCTTTTTTTTAAATGTAACTAATTAAAGTGTTTCAGACTTGTTAATCTGTCTATTATTTACCTTGAGGATTTGTAATGACCACAAAAACAGAGAAAAAGCTGCGTAGAAGAACTCTGGTATTGGGAAAGGACTAGCCAACTATGCTAACGTGTTGCAATGCTAAAGCCCCTGGCATTTACAAGATAATAAAGATATTTAAATGTTGACATTTTTCCGAAAAGATAGATATGCCCAGCGACCCCGCTTAGGGATATGCGGTAGAGGATGGATTATATAGATACGTTAAATATCTGCCTCATAGTGTCAAAATGTGTGAATAATGAAACCAAGGTAAAGTATTCTGTTGCATTAAGCTGTAACTTTGGTTCTTCCTCTTCTTCATGCCTAATTTAAACAGTTCTGCTTGAATGATACCACTTAAGTTCTCCCCAGAGAAAGGAGGCAAAGCTGCGCGTTTAGAGGAGGCGGGTGGGAGTAAATAGAATCCTGCTCCGAGTTAAAGGTGCAGGATCACTGCAGCACTTTAAAGATCAGCCCAGGTTTCTGTTGACGTGCTTTCTCCAGATTTAGGCTTGTAAAATCACAAAATGGTGTTGTGTTGATCGTCACTGTGTGTTCAGGTGGCTTCCTCCCTCGGCTCTGATGGGAAGAACTGGGATGACTACATCCTTGTTTCCCAGGACGGAGATCTGCAGCCTGCGGACGGAGCCGGAACGGCCCCGTCTGACAGCACCCCTCCCGTCAGACGGGGCCGGGGGTTGGTGCGAATGGAACCGGAGGGCGCGGCAGGAACTTTCCAGGACCCGTTGATGGTGGGCATCACTTCGGGCTCCTCCAGCCCAGACGAGGGCTCCACCAACAGCAAGGACTCAGACTTTACCATTGTGAACCCAGCCGACCTGTGAAGGAACTCCCTCTGTCCGCTTTAGTTTTCTTCCATCGAGATGTCATGATCCAAAAAGAAACTCGGCAGGAGGAGGTGGAGGCTGCAGTGTTTGGTGGAGCAGCTGCTGTTAGCTAAAAGTTGCACATGTGGACTGTGACACGCCCGTCACAAATACCTGATACTCTGTTCCTTTTTGCCTGTCTTCTGTGCCACTTTATTCCTGTCTAACCTGAGGCTGTATGTTAGCGACCTAACACCTGTAGCTCCTTATATTCAACTGTCACTGGACTGAAACAGGGCGTCATGATCATTCTGAAGAGTTGGACCTCAAATTTTAAATTTTTACTCACCAGTAGATGATTTTTCCACGCTTGAGCGTTGTGTAATGTTTCGGAGGAGGGCGGAAACGTGGTCGCACCTCTGCCTGTCTCTCTGCCTGTCCTCTTGTCGGCTTAACCAGTGCCTCTGACTACTTTATCTCTCAATGAAAACCTGACTGATCTGTTTAGTTTAGTTTTTTTAAAAATATGTATATTTTTAATCTTTTGACATTTATTTTCATGGATTAAAAATTCATCATGGAAAAAGTTTTTTTTTCCTGGTTCAGTCTTTAAACGGCTTCGTATGTGGATATTTTAATGTGGTAATTGACAGTTTAAAGTTACATCTGAGTTCCTTTTTCTTTTTTATTTCTGTCCTGTGGGAACCATGTAAAGCAGCACATGCAGAGATTGTCCTTGCTGGCACGTCGGTATAAATAACTCCACACCAATAAAAATATATTGCTATTGCAACACTCTGCATTTACTGTGTCTCTGAGGAAGTTGTGATGGCTGTGTAGGCGATGAACAAACCATTTCCTAGATGCATGTTTGTGTAAATATCAGTGGTAGATCATTAACATACGCTGCTCTATGCAACGTCACCATCGTTGTAAATTAGGTGTCGTCACAACTGATGATCAAGCAAAGGGGTGTTTGTTAATAAGACCTTAATCAAAACTATGTAGCCAACCTGATTTTCTTTCTTTAGAATATGATTCACTGATTATAAGCGAACATATGTCAAACAGGACTATTTTACTCGGGTTGTTAAACCTCAGATTTGACACTAGAGGTCGCTGCGGCTCACTGCGCGACGCGACCATAAATTAGATCTAAGATACATTTTCTCATCAACTAACAAATGTTGCTGGGTAGTGGTGTTGTCGTTGTTCTAAATACCTTTTTTATTTGTTACATTGACCCCTGCACTTTTCTTCACTGTGATTTTAGACCTCACCTTCCTGTTCACTGGATGATACCGTGTGCGCATGCTCAGTAATGAGCAGCGGCGCCCAATTAGGAAGACCTGGGGGAGGCAGCGTCTTATAAAAGCCAACGTTAATGGGTTCACAATCCAAACTTGCTGTCATATTTCCCATCAAGAGTCAACAGTTTAGTGTGGGTTATGAGAGAAAGGTGATTAAGGAGGAAAGATTGCAGCTTTTGTCTTCAAGCTTTACACCTGATGAGTAAGTTATCTTCCATTATTATGAGGTTGTTTTGGCTTGTTTAAACTTGATTTGGTTTCTTCACCCTAAAACATTTTTGTGACCAACCAACCAGCGACCAACCTGCAAGTATGGAAACAAACAATTCTTATTGAATTTAGGCTCTTAACAATTTAAATCTGTATGAAGAAATAATAATAATAATAATAATGAGGATCATAATAAAAAGTGTCACAATGTCACACGCCATTCAGTCCAATTAAAAACTACTTTATTAGAACTTGAACTGGAATATCTTTCAGAGGTGAACATGTCATCTACTGCACCTAAAACATGAATCAGGAATGTTATCACTGAAGATTAATAACTTATATAAAATATACTTTACAGCAAAAGGATAGAATTACTTATTAAAATACTGTACAGTGTTCAGCACACAAATAAAGCACTTTGAACTTAACAGAAACTGTTGCTCGGGAGGCAAATGTTTCCACGTACGGAGTTGATCTTTAGGAGTGATACACCAAAATAAAAGCATACTGTAGAAGAGACAACTCACAGACACTGAAGTGGCAGAATTCTTGGCAGTATAAAGGGTCAGTTAAAGGTGTTGAGTTGAGAACAGGGATGTACAAAAAACAGGCTGAAATGGTCAAGACAGACAGACTTTTGACATACACAGATATCTGTTTCTTTATTATTATTTAAAAACAACAATAAAAGCTTTCAGCGTGGACGTGAAAACCTCAGTTAACAGTATCTTTGTCAAGCAAAAGCTGCTTAGATGTGGAACCGGCAGTGCTTTGAGGGTTTAAAAGGGCGTTCCAGGCATATTCCACATAAGGAGCAGTTATTAGACTTTTGTATTTACAGTTGGATACAGTACGGACTGAGCCTTGGCTTTAAACCTCACTACATTCATCTCTCTGAGTCCCGTCCTTCTGAAGACGCCCATTTAGTGGAGCTGCGGTGGTGGTTTGCTGGCATCTTCTTTCACTTGTTGGTCGTTTGCTCGCTTTGCGAAGGGTTTGTCGTCCTGAGCTCGCCGGGGGAGGGAGTGGACCCTCCTCACCCCGACGCCCTCCTTGGTGAGGTTTCCGGTCAGAGCGGCGTCGTGGATCTGCTTCATGTTCTCCTGGACTTCAGCTTTGGTGTGTTGCAGCAGGTCCGCCTGGCCCTGAAACAGGAAATGGGGAAATTGGATGTGCCACAAAATGACTAAAACAGGTTGACTTATTTTCTGTCTTTACTCTTTTGCTTCCCTAAAGTTTTTATTTTCTTAGCAATACCGATTGTTTTCATGGTTTCTAAATGCGGCAATAAGAACTGCAGAATTTTATGCATTTCCATTAAGAGGAGTTACGATACGCTCAGCTCTTGTTTTCAGAGGTTATTTTTAGGTTCTTGGCTGGAACGTGTGATTTAATTCTGCAAAAAGGGTTCAGAGTTGATGTTGGGGTGTTTCACAGGTGCATACGCACCCGAGTGGGGCCCTTTTATAGTACCGTCACTGCTTCTGTATGAGAAGAGAACGCCATGGGTGTGACAAAAAGAAGTGAGGCGTGAAAAGTGATGCACAACTTGGAGCTGGATGTGCAGTGTCGCGCTGTAAAGTTGCCTGTTTATCAGCCAAAACCCAGAAATTGTGTTGGGGAATAAAAGCTGAAGAATAAATGTTAACGGAGCAAATTTAGATGAACAAATAGCTGAAGGCAAAAAATGTTCTAATTGCCGTGTGTGTGTGTGTGTGTGTGTGTGTGTGTGTGTGTGTGTGTGTGTGTGTGTGTGTGTGTGTGTGTGTGTGTGTGTGTGTGTGTGTGTGTGTGTGTGTGTGTGTGTGTGTTGTGTGTGAGACCTTAAGGATGGTGATGTTCCAGCTGAAACTCTCCAGTGCCCGGGTCACCTTGCGACCTTTCAGCCCCTCCTTCGCCGCCAGACTCTGCAGCTTTTCATGAAATTCCATGGCTGCAGATGCAAAAGCAGACAGGCAGATGAGAGGACACCGTTTAAACTTCAAAAGAAGTCAAAGATCGATCAGGAAACTGACAGCGTTACCTGAACGCAGGTAATAACAGAACCTTTCACGTGCTGATGAGCAGCATTAAAAGCTAAATGTCAGACAGCGCTAACATGCTAACTGGAAGGATCACCACTTTTTAGAGGGGTCAGATAATGTTCTACAGATTTTAGTCCTTGGGGATTTGACCATTTCCCACCTGATTGTGGAGAATCTTGATTTTGAAGATGGCAAACAGAGTTTAAAAAAAAAAAAAAAGAGCCAAGAAATTATGGAAATTGGATAAAGTCTTAGGGAGCGAGGACAGCTATGTCACACAGGTCAGGCCGCCGTGTGTGACGAGCTGTGTGCCCGTGTCTGTCTTTGACTGACCACCCTGGGCCAATGTCCTCCTGTTACCATGGAAACCCGGAAGTGGGTTAACATGAGGCATTCATCACTATGAGCCACTGAGGAGATAAACACACACAACTGTGGAGTACACACACAATGAGAGGAGTAGATTGGATGTGAGCATAATTTACCTGTTCTCCATGCATAATCCCTCTCTGTGAATGTCTGTAACCATGGTCACACACACACACACACACACACACACACACACACACACACACACACACACACACACACACCCAGCTCCCTGCTCCAGAGTCTCGCACATGCACCTACACAAGTTGCCTGAGTAATAACCTTTACTGCGCTGTTGCTAGGCAACCCAAAGCCTACGTGCCCATGAAGTGTTAGCATCTATTTCCCTGTGAATTCAAGCAGAGCCGGTGGACGGGGAATTTTTCCCTCAGTAATACTGGGCCACTGTCTTATGAGCAATGAGCAGTGACACAGTCGACTCTCCCCCACTGCCAACAGCCTCTTTCTGAACCTTGTGCCATCTCCACCTATCCTTGGGGCCCTAATTCACACTGTGAGGTGTAAATCCCTTTCCCGTTTCCATCTGTTCCATCGGTGTTGAAACACAAGCCAAAGCCCTGTCCTGAGTCTTCTGCTGCCATCTTCAAATATATATATATACATATATATACAGTGTATATATATATACACACACAACTATGTGAGCAGGCGTTAGCAAAATTTGGTTGATTATTGAACGCATAGTAACATTTATACTTTACTTATTTGTCTACTGTGGGCATTTTGTTCCTCTGTTACCGCTGTATTGTTTTGAAAAGTGCAATTTATTACTAAATACCGCAATGCGGACCTTTTCAAAGCTGCCGCCGAACAATGCTTGTCTAATATTTCCCAAATGCCACAATAACCAGCAGGGGAAAGTATTTCTAAATACTTGCAGATGTATGAGTTCCCACAAAGTGAATTGATTTTCCACTTAATTTCATGAATTAATTTGATTAATTGCTACACGCAGATGCACTTTCTGCTGGAGACAATACTGGAGAAAAGTTGTTTTGGAATCGCTCCTCATAGTTAGCAACAAAAGCAATGCCAGAAACTGGGATTTGGACATGTTTCCATTAACACGTCGACCATCTTCACTGCAGTTCCACTATGCTTGTAGGTTTTAATAACATGAGCCCTTTAAGTGCTTAAATCTGAGGCCTGAGTACACACAGTAACTCGGCGATCCTTGTGGATAAAACCACCCAGGGCGCTGCACAAAACCCCGACTTCCTGTCCTCTGTGTGAACCACGAACAATGGTGATAAGGAGGCACCGTCTTCCAGGCTGATACCACAGGAATTACTGAGGCCTATATGTTTATATGGATGTCATGAAGTGTAAAATCTATAGTGCTTATTCATGTCATGTCCCTGGAGGAGGACCAGCTGCTCAGCCGAGGTTATTGCACGGTCAGGCTGCACAAAACTACAATACAGCCTTCATTTGACAATCCAGGCTGCTTTCTAATCCCAAGTATGGGACTAAACATGGCTGCAAGACCTCAAGAAGGTCAAGCTGCTGCGACAAATAGCATTGTAGGTGAAGATTATCTATGGTGATACGATTCTTTCATGGTTCCCTCTTGTACCAGTTGTTCAATGATTGCTGCAGACGTCTGTATGCTGTAAATAATCTGATGTCACTGGGGTTGTTTTGCTTTGTTAATAAAGCGAAAAGGGGGCAGATAACCAAAAGTCAGGGCAAATATAAAACAACTGAGAGCCCATTATTGCGGCCCTTGAAGTAATTATGCTCAGTTTGGATAATTTTGCCTCTTACTTTCCCGCACACCACAACACTAAAGCTTGTGTGCTTTCACAGTTCTCTGCAGCGAATTATCGCTGGTACTTTTTTAGTTCATCCTTACTTCAAGACATCTTTGTCTGCCAGGGGTCGTCCTACGGCTCCTCGTGACTGAACATTTTCTGCTTTCTGGCTGCCCACCCGGTCCTAGCACACTAGGAATGTGTCCTCCAGCTTGTATCACCTGACTGCTATCTTTATTCTTTGCACAGACAGAAAAATCTTTGTTCCTAGGATCAAAATGACAGACTCTTCGGTATCTCCTTATCAGATGATCACGCTGGATCAACACCAAAGGCTTAACTAATCGCTCGTTCCCATCGTACCTTGTTTATGTGGCGCGTACATGGAAGAAATAATATCTTTAGCTAAATATCAGACAGACTCCTAGCAGCTAATGCCATGGAGGTGTCATGGATTAACTGAAGATTGAACGCAGCTCTGTCAACCTTTCATGGAGTTCACTGGATAACATGCAAACAACATCCATCTCTGTCAAACAGTCCCGCTTTCACAACTTCGGCCACTGTTAAAACAGCCTATTCTGCTCAATTTATCACTCCAGGTTAATCAGAATTTCTCCCTGAAGTCGTATACATAATGTATGTCCGTAACTCTGATCCCTCTGAGGTGCTATCGGCTTGATGTGAACCGTCAATGGGCATCTCACGCGTGACCGTGGCCGACGTGAGGATGGTCGTGTGCGTGTGTGTGCACTCTGATGTGTTTCCAGGGTCGTCAGTGTTGCAGTCTGTGTGACTTATATCCCATAATCCGAGGGGCTCTGCTGCAGTAAACAAACCTAGGGCTGAGATTTCAGAAATTAAGCGCAGGTCACACCAGACTGATGGATGATGGCTGGCGGGGCCTCACTCTTGTATAATATACATTTCAGTTTTTCAGCCTGATATATGTGGACCTTTAAAACATGCAGAAACAGACGGATGATTGATAGTATGTAATGAGTTATGAGGGATAATAACGCAGATGCTAAAATTCACTATATGTTTAGAGTTGCTTTGAGGGTTCCATTGTGTATTCTGCTACATGAGCACAAATGTCTCTCTGTTGCTGTCTGTTAGTTTATGTCAGGCAGCCATGAATAAAATACCCACCCACTTAAAGGGGTTATATAAATTACAATAGCAGCCACTGCAAAGTTGCACAGCTGAAGTGTGCGTGGGAGTTTTCATTAATGCAACAGGAGCGTGGCCATAGCCGTGTTGTTGTTCACACATGACAACACGCTTCATAGAGCAGCTTCTCTTATGAGGACTGAGATGGGCAAATACACAAACGCCTACACACCCATGGCTTGTATATGCTGTAGCCTGTTGTTGATTCCGTCAGAAAGCTCCGTCACTGCTCTGCAGGCCTGCACCATCTGCAAACAGGAAGACATCTATTAGGTGTGAAATAAACATGCAGATGTGCATGTTGCGTCATTTCACCGTCCCGCTTCCATGTAAATCCAATGGGAGAAGAATCAGAAGCAGTAAAACCTATATTGTGTATAGGTTAGTGGCCGTTAAAACGTTGGAAATGGAACACCTGCAGAAACTGATGTGACAACACTGTTGAAGCAATAGCCACAACGTCCACACACGCGCGCACACGCACGCACACTTATTACAATAGCAAAAGTTGCTTGCTTCATTAGTTCTGCACCTCGTTTCAAAAACCCTGCTGGGAAACGACCTCTCAGAGGTAACGCAATATGCAGTTTGACAAATATCAGATTAACTACAGTACATTGGTTAGAACAGACCTGCCTTTTTTTTCCATCTATCTAGACGGATCTAGAAAAAGTGGTGCAATGTTGTTTACTACGGCACCACTTAAACAGGTCAGGCCGAGCTACCGCTGCATCGAGCGTTGGACCACAGCTTTAATGAAACCACTTATGATGGCCCGCCACAATCAACCAGACACGGAGGGCAAAAACAGCAAGGGTAGACAGAAAGATGTGTGATGTCAGAATCTGCAGATAAGCCAGATGATTTCGAGGTATTCTTGGCTTTGATGCGACCCCCTACCCACTACATGTGGAGAAGATGCATAAAGTCGTAGCGATAGTCAGCTCTGAGCCCTTCTTACAGTTTCATAGGTTGAGATGACACGTCGTAGGACTTCTGGTAACGGCCCCTGTGGCTCCAGGGTGGGGTAGTGGTCCCGCAGCTCAAACAGTAATAAAGGTGTCCCGTCAGGTGCGGACACCCTGGAGCCCAGAGCAAGAACACACTGCATGAGGTTAGACACTGCTGACACCCCACATAGCTCCCTGAAGACTGCCACTGCATTCTGAAGAGAAGAGGAAAAAAAGGAAATACATCACACTTTAATTTGTACTTTGACCCTGATGGAAGACAGAAAATGTCTAATACGAGAGGTACTGACATTTCCTTTTTTCATGCTCACTTCATACTGGGGCCAGAAAGCTCCATGTTTTGTTTTGTTTTTTGCATTCATTTGCCCCTGCAGTTATTTTCTGTCACAGTCAAGGCACAAATTGAACCAACATGCACCCACAGACTAAATTAATAACAGTCTCAAAAAGGTTTGATCATCTTTTTATAGATGCAAATGTGAAGAAGTCTGAGAAAGAACAATTTCTTTATTCTCCACAGAAAACGAACAGGAATGAACCAAATTATTTTGAGATGATCATGTTTTTTAAACCTTAAATGAACTGATTCATTTTGATGATTTGTTCATTATGCAACTCAAAAATATAAAAATGTCACTGGTTCCCCAACCTGCATGTTTTCCTTCAGGTCAGTGGCTTCTCTCAGCAGGGGGGCGGCCATCTTGAAAACATCATCCACAGCCCGGATGCCTAAGTCCCTCAGAGCTGTGTAGTCCCGTCCCCTGCGGGCCTTCCGTACCGAGAGTCCCCTTTTATGAGGTTTTCCCCCACCTCTGCGGTTGGTCAGTGCCACATGAACAAAGAGTCTGGCGTGGGGAAGTTCTTCTCCAGTCAGAGATTGGAGGGGTATGTGCCGATAGCCTGGTTGAATACATTCCAGAGGGATGGTATACTGTCCTGTGGTGGGAAAAAACATATCTCAGGAATGTGAATTTAGTACAATTTCAGTGACTTTCCTGGTACTGACCAATGAACTCATCTCCAATGAAGTCGTCGTCCAGAACTACAAAGCGGACCATGGCGAGCTCAGGCAAATTGATCTGAAACTCAAAGCTCTCGTCAAAGATGGGGTTGTCCCCGTTCTGGGTCACTGTCCGAGTGCGGCGCTCTGTGCAGTCAACTGGAATACCGTGTATTTCCACATACACGTAGGGGTCCACTACATCCCCCTTTGCACCCGAACCCCTTGGCTTTGGCAGGTTCTGACCGCTTATTACCTGGGATTGGATCGAGGATTGTTAGAGAATAATCAATATAAGTTGAGATAGTCCTACTTGCTGGACTTTAACCTTTCATGATAAACTTTGAATGCATTCTGCGGTCAGACATAAAGCTATCTCACCTTTACATGGAGCAGCTGTGGAGAGACACCGGGTACCGTGTCTCTGGTGTCGGCGCTGAAATAAGACACCTCCTGTCGCATGATGGCCGGTCGCAGAACGTACCCACAGTTCCCATTTTGGCGAAACCAGGCCGTGTTCAGGTCCATCATCAATCCTGCTGTCTGAAAATTCATAGATACAATCTGGCATCCACACTTCCACAGATCCTGAGGGTTCATGTTGCTCGAGTCGATGCGCATGGGGCTGGGGTAAACCCGGGACAGGAAATGCTTGTTGTGATTGACAAAATCTCCTGGGCTCTCGGTAGCCAGACGTAAAGCCAGAGTCTCGTGAAAGGAGCACAATTCCCAAGTTTTCTGACTTTTAGACGATGTGGAGAAGTCGATGAAGCGGACTGAACGACACAGAGTTACAAGATCAGAGAGCTCCTTCAAGAGCTGGAAACGGTTCTGATGAAGATGAAGAGGATTGGACGCGATCACAGCTGTAGGAGAGGTACTTTTCAGTACCACATCTTTCTCGTTTCCTCCAGGTGTTGCTGATCCACTGTTAGATGCTTTCAACTTCTGACCCATTTCTGCCCCCTCATCCTCCTCGCTTACCTCCCCGTCCTCGTCATCTGTACCTGGGACCAACTTTTGAGCCTTTAGTAGTATCCGATGTCTGAGTGCATGAGGGGTTGGTAGGTAGGAGTCGTCCTGATTGGGGGGCTCAGTGTATAATTTGTCCCCAAGTATTCTTGTGAGATGTTGGTACATCACCGCCTGTTGTTGATGTGAACAGTGGTTCTCTATGCATAAGATTAAAGGGTAGTCTGATGCAACAAACGCACATTTTTCAATCGCTTCCAACACAGAATAGAAAGCCAGAGGCGGGGAGAGGGTGTGTCCAGTACACACCACCGGCTCACCGTCAGACCCGTCCCAAACATCCACTTCAACACATCGACAGCCCATTTTGAGGGCACGTATATAGCCAGAAATGTCAGACGGGCCTCGTATCTGGTCCTCAATGAGGTAGGTGTTGTGGGAGGAACAGATGTAGTAGTGAGACAAAGGCTGAGACATGTCCTGGCACACAGCATCGTGTTCCCTGTCAAAGAGGCGGCATTCTGGTGAGGTGAGGTAGCTGGTGAAGCCATCCAGTGACAGGTACCCTTGCTGCCGACCCTCTTCTGATGGCTCGTGGGCCTGGATGAGCTTCAGGCTGGTCTCCTCATTCACCTGGACGACATAGCAAGACAAGGGATTCAGAAACAAAGGTAGGAAATATCTGCGACTCAACTTTTGCCTTACGATTTTTGTGGGCTAATGTTTTAATACCCACCACAGTCATGCCCTGCTCGGCCTCAAGGAACCTCATCAAGTCCTTGGTGTCCAGGAACTCCTTGTTGCTGGAGAACTGCACCAACAGAAAGTAAATCTCTGGACGCGTGCAAAAGTCATGGAAGACCTCGATGAACTCCTGCTTGATGACTTGTTCTCGTTTCCCAATAAGCCTCTTGTTTTCCTTGTGTTCCTTGTCCTCAGCGCCATTGTCCAGAGTAAGGCTGCACATCCTGTCTCGAACCCTTTGAAGCTCTTTAAACCTTTGCTCCACTTTGCTGCCGCTCACACCCGGGTTCACGCTCTGTATCAGCCCAATGGCTGCCTGCAGAGAAATTCCTTCCTCTGCATCTTCCTTTCCATTGGGATCAACGGCAGAAGAGAACATCTGCTCCAGCCAGATGAGGCGAAGGCTGTCCTGACTGCTAGCAAGCATGTCAAGGGCATGTTTTCCATACTGCATCAGGTACCTGGAGAAGATTAGCAAAAAGAATAAGAGGCAATGCCTTGAACTTTTTGCTTCTGTCAAACACAAACCAAACTTCCAGCATTGTTTAACCTGTGTGTCAGCAATAATTGAACCACAACACATAAAAGTTGTTTCATACCTCAAGCCAGTCACCCAAATATTTGCTACCTCAGCAGAGTTGGCCACCAGGTCCAAGCTTTCATACATCTCTCCGTAGATTATGGAGAAGGCACAGTCCTCTGAAATCTGCTCATAAACTCCGCTAGTGCGGAAGGTTTCCGTGTTACGTCCTGTCCGTACCTAGAATATGAGACCAGAGAAGACCAAAGAACCAAAGATAGAAGGGAATATATATACACACACATTTTCTTGTCTTGGCTTTATCTTGCAACACTGACCTCGCGTATGGAATCGAGAGAGATCCGAGCTTTATCCGACTCCTTCTTGGACGGTTCCCAACACAGAGCCTGGAGGCCTGTGTCCAGAAGGTAGTAACGCTGGTAAACACGAGAGTTGGTTCGTATTTTCTTAAGCTCACTTCCCTCCACCTGAAACCAAAATGGACATGCCTCTGAGTTCTGACTCACTCCTGACAAGCTCCGTGGGGGATGGGGGCTTGACAGGCTCAGTGGTCTGTAATCCACCAGGAGCTCTTGATGCATGCATTGTACAGTAAATATTTAATGTAGGTGTATTTTATTTAAAAGGTCAGATTGTAGCTGCTGACCCACCATGGTGTAGATACAGTCTGCAGCACTGCTGATCTTCTTCTCCGACAGGCTGCTGCTGAAAGACACGGTCTTCTTCCTGTCCCGACTGGCCCGCGAACCATCCTGATGACAAGAGGTCAAAGACAGGCGCTCTTATTAACTATTCTCTGCCAAGTTAAGAGATTTTTTTCCTCATCTGGAATGTATCTTCAGGGATTAAATGTCATATAAGATTACATAACCACAGATTATGTGGTCCACGACATAAATGTCCCTGTTGCTTTGCTAATGCTCTAAGCCACTGCGTGCCCTTGGCCTTTAGCCCATTACTCATACCTGACCAGACAACAGTGCTGTGCTGCAGCATTCTAATGCTGCCTCACCAATCAGATTGTCTCAGCTCAGCATAACAGCTCATTCATCTGATGCACTGATGATCCGATGTCACCCCTGCACAGATCCTCACGCTGACAGATGAAAGCACAGCTATTCAGTTATGGATGTATTAGGGTCTGACTCTAACCAATTCAAAGAAAGGGCACCTAGAGGGGATTTCTAAGTACTGAATTAAAAAAAAAAAATTGATTAATGTATGTCATTTTTGGATCATTTAGTTTTCAAATTAAGTTTCATTAAAGTTGGTATGCAATAATTGCATGAACGTGAAGCCTACCTGCAGGTAAAGAACAAAGTCTCCACATCGAACAAAATGCTCAATGTGGGGCGTGGAAATAAGCTCTAATTAAAGCTTCGATTGTCAAAACAAAAAAATAAAATTGAGAAAAAGACATATTTTAGAACACAAGTTAGAACCTATAGCTGATATGATTAACAAACCTTTATTGCATATAACCACTCTCAAATACTCCAAATGACCATTTTTAGGCTGATCAACATTTCCATTTTCACCAGGAAATTCTGATTATCCTGAACAAATGGCAGATTTTCAGCATATTCATGTAAAAACCTCAAGAACACTTGATTCTTTAATAAAAGAGTTGAGGATCTAATCCTTGATAGAATTCTGGTGATGTGAAGGAGGTAAACAAAGACCCTTGTGTGTTTCATTTAAACAATATGGATGAACATGTGAAGGCTCATTTACAGGCGATGAAAAGGCTCTCTAAGAGCAGCGAGGGCACCTAACCATCACAAACCCTCAAAGGATTGCCTCATTATGATTGGAGAAGCGTTTCCAGGGGTGACTTTTGAGATCTTGGGGAAAGAAAACGAGGGAGGGAGGTGTTGCTCTAAAAATACCGCAGGTTCCTTGGGGCATGATAGACGAGTGGAAGGGGCGTGGATGGAGAGACAGGCCCTCTCCTTCATGTCTCCAGATAAAAGGGAAAAGAACAGCTCTGCAATTTGTGATTGAGATTTTATTTTCTTCTGTCACAGTAAGAACTCTGCCTCGCCAGTAGGGGAAGAGCACATTAAGAGCTAATAAAGTGTCTCTTTGCATGAAGAACTAGCCCTGAATAGTAACATACTCAGAGGAAAGTCAGCAGTGATGCAGAGGGATGCGCAACACAGACAGCACCAACCCATCAATCACATTCTCCGTTTGCTTCCCTGCAGGCTAATGGCGGTCTCAATCTATATGTCTTCTGTGTGCGACATCAGCCCTAATGGTTCCTCCACAGCTGCGCTAACATTACCCAGTTTGTGAAAAGCCACAAAAAAAAATAAAACATGGTCCCCATACAGTTGCACACCAACCCCGATTAATAGATGAACACTAAACAGAAACCAAGCAATTGTTACCACATGCTTGTTATTTTCTGCCATTTCCCCCCCACATTCGGAGAAGCTTGGCTAGGTTAGGCTAACAGGGACTCCAAGCAATGGATAAATGAGAGCTCCATCATCTTGTTTTCAATAGGACCAAAAACTTGCCTAAATTAGATAAGGAGTTGTCACTTGAGTTTAGTTGATTTAGCGGTACTGTAGCTTCTAAGTTAGCCTTCATGAAGTCAAGAGGAGGCAGCATTGAGGAGTAACCTGTTGTATCTAAAGAAGATATTTTAATTATTTTCATAAAGTGGTCACAACATGAGGTCACAGAAATTACTTTTATGATATGTAAATATTTAGTACTTGTAATATTATCATTATTTGCCACATATACCTAGATGGAATTTGACTTCTGTATTTAATCTGTACTTTCAAGTGATATGCACTAGCTAAGCACATGTATGCAGCAGGAGGTAGCCATTCTACCATGTTGCTGCTCACTTTCACCAGCATTTTATGGCGTGGACTTGAGCCGGTGACCCTCCGGTTCCCCAGCCAAGTCCCAAACCACCAAAACCACCGCCGTCCTGAAGCTCAGTTGATTGACAAATGGGCAAATGAAGAGGGCACAACTGCTAACAGATTAACAGACCACAGCTCACGGATAAAATTGTACTTTACATTATTATGTCTCCATCACAGCAATGGGAGGTGTGAGGGGGAGGGGTTCTCACAGTGACATCGAAAACCACACTGCCTTCAAAACAGGAAGTGGTGGATCAGCCATGCAGAGAGAACTTTCCTGTGACTTCTCATCAGTACAAAGAAAGAGACAGATAAACTAAAGGAAAGGAAAGAAAGAACCGCCGTTCACACAGTGACAGTAGGGGCAGATATCACTGTAACCATGTTTTGGCACAGATAAGACATTGGACAGAGATTGGACAAAAATAATAATGGACCTGCAAATCTAAAATTGTGCACTAGTAACACTTTTAGCTGAGAACTGAGAAACGTGTGATCGTGTTTAATTCTCACACTTTAAGAAGCTTTTTGGCACATGACTGTTTCACTTTAGGGCCTCATACTCAGACTTTTTGAGTGTAGCCTAAAGGCACAAGCGTGGCCTCTTGTGTTCGTCCCCGCTTGCGAGCATGTGACGATGTTTGAAAGGCCCCTGCATGTTTGCACAGATACAACAGGTCCCAACAGCAAATTACAACATCTTGTGGTTGTCAAAAATGAAGATGTAGGTCACTGGGTGGGTCTGGTGTGTGTGTTTGATCCACTAATTAAGACAGATGGAGAATTGGAGACAATTATAAACAGTGTGGGGGCAGGGAGAGCTGGGGAATGAAAACTGATGGATGGACGTAGCTGTCCTTTCAGCCTCTGTGTTTGGGAAATGCCCAGATGAAGGATGATGAATGACTTAGTTTATTGTGGTGACTCTCACCCTGGAGCAGAACACCAGCAGTAGCAGCAGCAGCATAGTTAAAGGCTGATTTACTGGAGAAAAATAGCAGCAGTTAGCAGTTTCTGTATATATGCTTCTTATCTCACCAGCGAAGCTAAAATGAATAGCAGATCTCTGGAATGCATCTCCAATCATTTGTACAGTCTTGAAAGCTGTTTCATAACTGTAGAGCTCTAGTTGGTCAATCTACAATCAACTGCATCTGCAGAGCAGAGCTAATAATTGGCAGTCTTGAGATGTTTGGTTATAAGAATAATTGTCTGTGGGCTTAAAGCACATCCCTCTAATATTTACTTAACTCTTTCAATCTCAGCCAAAGTCCAGAAAAGATTTCTGGGAATATGAATGAATATGTTATGCAACACAGACAACATTTAGCATGTGTGTTTATTCAACCCAAAAGATGAATTGAGTAGAATTTTTCCAGATTCTGGATGTCGATTAATTTTTGTGTACCACCTGATTCCATCAGCTTTAAGCTGTGCAGAGGTTAGCAATGTCATAGCAACAAGGCCCTGGTTGTCTGGGCTCAGGGGCCTTTCTATGTGGAATCTACATGATGTGTGGGTTTTCTCCAGGTGCTCCAATTTCCTCCCACAGCCTAAAAACCTGCACATTATCTTGACTGACTCTAAGTTGCCCCTGGGTAGCAGCGTGTGAGTGAACGGTGTGTGAATGATTGAATATTTACTGAAAATGAACTACTACTTCATATTCAGGGAGGCTTCTTACAAAAACAATGTCAGTATGTGTCACGAGGGGCTGAATGATGGATGACAGCACATCGAGGACCAGCAGCAAGTCTCTGAGTTACCAGAATGCTTCAGTAGAAACTGTGGTGAGCATTCGCAGGAACTGGAACACTCAGACTCATTCTCATTGTCTTGTGGCGAGCAGAGCGGCAGATGCTCTTTCGCACCTGACATTTCTCACATTCTTACGCCTGCAGGGCTGCATGTGGTCAGACACGCCAAAACGAAGTTACAGGCACAAGATCGACTCGAGACGGTGGTCAGAGCATCGGCTGCCAAAATGGAGAAGAAGCAGTCGGGGCTTTGGGTCAGGAGAGTCTATTTACACACCGTTGCGATGATACGCATGATTGTGTACATTATGAATGCAGTGAGCTGTAGATGAAAGTGGTAGCACATCCTGGAGCCTCTGAACGTTTACACCCTTCCTGTGGGGTCACAGTAACACAGACTTTTAGCCCTTGTCCGTGATCAGAGCAGCGGATTTGAAGAGCAGTAGGTGCTCAGAGAGAGATTCCGCTCTTGCACGCATGCTAACATCTCTGGTTGATGTTGAGACGCACGCAGAGACGATAAATCTGCACAAAAGCTACACGTAAAGTTAAAGGCAGGTCCTCTTGTTTTATGTGCTAGAAGAGGTTGGCTGAGCCCCCTCATGACCCCGCATGAATAATATCAAATGCTCTGTTTGACCTCATTAATAAACAGCTTTTTAGGGATTCCCGAGGCACTCATTCTCACACCGTGCCGTGCCTCACTCTTGGTTCCAGCTTGGGTTGTGAGAGATTTCAGAAGCGGATATGATTATTTGTTATGTCCTTGCTGGGTTTTGCTAGATGGAAGATCCTGACAACAACCGGAGTCGCCAGATGGTTATCTCCTGTGGGACACGGTGAACCAGAAACACAGCTAAACGGTCCACATTCTGCCGGACAGGATAAAAAAAGAGAACAGACGGCGTGACAAACGTGCGGATGAAGCGCATTTCAGGGCAGCCCACCGGTGTCTGAAAACACGTGTCCACACTCCGGACACAGTAAGTCCACTGACTCCTGTGAACGACAGACTGGAATGTCATGTTTCCTGTTTATCTGCCTACCAGCCACCAGAATCCTTTTGTGCGGAATCACAAAGTTAAGCGACAGACGCTGCTGCGTTGAGCTGCGCCTTCATCTTCAGCTCCATCTAAAACGACTCAGTCTAAATAAACACAGAACACCATTTCTGACCCTTTAATTTATGCCAGGATTCCCCAAAAAAGCAGAGTTTTTAAAGCCTTGTCAGATGGCTGCAAACTAAACAGTAAAGAAGTGAAAGCAGGCCTGTGCGTAGGCGACGAGGTGAGACACACTGGTGTGTGTTTCCAGTCAAAGAGGGAGGGGTGTGTCCTCACCAACTGCTCATGACTTAATAGCAATATTGCAACATGACCTGTGCGAGGAAATTGGCCAACTGGTGCGGCTTCCTCTTTTGCACACAAGGCCCACATGTTCCAGTCCAGCCTTGTGTTTGCAAGCAGCAGCCTGAGAACAGGCAGCGACCAGGGATCAATGTGAGACCACCCACACCATCAGACCCTCGAACCACGGATGGACAAACCCAGATGATGACTTATCAATTAGGGGTTAGTCTGCCTGCAATACCTTGACTGTGTTTGGGGTCAAAACCCGGCGTAGTGAGCTTTAAAGGTATTAGCGTAATGGTTGCTTTCTCCCCGTGTCGGTGGTGCTAATTGGAGCTGAGATGAGTAGAATGGATGCAATTTCTTAGTCTAATCAAAGACAGTTTGTGGTTGCACGTATTACTTCCTCCCTGCCCTCTCCACAGCTGATGAAGCACATAAGTGACATCACGCGTCATTCATTTGGGGCTTCAACACAACTGTGTCAGCATTTGCGGCTGCGATAAAAACTCTTCTGATTTAAGATAAACCCGGCTTAAACCCATCTAATGTTCTCCTGGCTGCAGAATAGTTCCTCACATCTGTTTCTTCAATGATGACATGTGAGACAAGGTGACTTAACATTCTTTAAAAGAAAAAAAATACAGGAAGTCGAGTCACACTGGATTAACTGTGGATTTGTGATGTCTGCTCACATTCTACTGTTTAACACACGCACTCGCGCGCGCGCGCGCATACATGTGGCGTGTGCTCGAAAAGGACACGCAGGATAAATGTTCACCTTTTATGGACAGAAAAAGAAAGCTGTGTGGGTAACTCTCCAGGAAATGACTGTGATGTCTGAAGTGATGGTTAAAAACAGAGCTGTCTGTATCTTTCGACATGTTCACTTCAATGACACCTCCAGGATCCCTCTTTAGCATCCTCAGCAACAGTTTGCATGCGTTCTACGCACACGCCGCCTCCGTGACGGGGGGCCTACCCACCTTGATCAGACTGCTGCGTCGAGGGATCGTTTTGGCGGATGAATCCGATCCTGAACTCTCCCACGTCGGCGATTCGCAGATGTCGGTCTGGAACCTCCTCACGGTGTCAGACACGGCGCATTTCCCGTTTGACAGCGGCTCTCCGCGGTGCGTCTCCAGGCTGGTGCCTCCACCTCCCGGCGCGGCTCTCCGGCTGCCAGCAACCGGAGGGGCGACCTTGTTCTTCTCAGCCATGAACGGTGTCGCCATGCGAGGCTTCTCACCTCAGTTCTGTAGGAAACGTCTGTGCCCTGAACGCAGCAGCGCTGTGCGCGGACAAGGACGCGCCATCGTCTGAGGAGCGGCGACCGTGCGTCAAGAGCCAGAGCAGAGGAAACTAAACTTCTCTCCCCCCCCCCTCTCTCTCTCTCGCTCTCTCTCTCTCTCTCTCTCTCTCTGGTGACAGGAGAGGAGGAAGCCGAGTGACACACCTTCAATCTTATACATTTTTTATTTCTTTCTTTATTTTAAATTTAGATCTTCTTGAAATCTGCTCACCGGTGGACATGGCTGTTTCTCATTTTATATGTGACGTTAAAGGAACATATGGAAAGAAAGGGTGAGGAAATGGGGTTCCATTGATGGGCTTGTTTGAATGCCTCCAAAAACCCTCATGATTCACGAAGATTCAGGACTGGTGATGAAATCTCGATAGCAATGGTCCAAAAAGGCTCACATTCAACCTTACAAACTGGATGATTCAGCTTTGTTCTGCCACATAACGTTTGCAACTTTATACTTGAGGCTGTGTCACTTTTATTGATTTGAAAGCTCAAGATTTGTTTGCTATTGGATAAGAATTTAAGAAAATTGAGCATACATGTCAGTAAATTAACCACAAAGAACAGAAAAACAATAGGATACTTGCTTTTGTTCAAAGCAACTTAGAGTGAGAGACACAAATGAGCCGCTATGCATTGGAGACGAATGTGAATAAAATACTAACCTCAAGTCCTAAATGAACTGGTAGAAGAGCAAGTCTCAACAACCGGAGCAGAGCTGTGGAGAGGGAGTGGAGAAAGGTATAACCAGGAGAGAAGGAAAGAGAGAGGAGGAGGAAGAGAAAGAGAAGCGCTGTTAGGAGAGCAGGTGCTCTCAGAATAGCTGTGTCTTCAACAGCTTCTGAAGGACCAGCGGGTCGCCCCTGCTCTAACAGAGCTCCACCATCAGGGAACAAGGTGTGAGGATAGTCTGGATTGTTGAGCTCCTACAGAGGCTTTGACAGGCGACGATCATGTGTGGAACGCAGCAGACGGGAGGCGTGGACTCCAACAAGGCCGCTCCCGTAAGAGGCAGCATAATGTCGGCAGCTACAGGTGGCCAGTGGAGCCCCATCAGCACTGATGATGTGAGCCCCCTTTGGTTGGTTGAAGATGAGACACGCAGCTGCATTCTGGACCTTCTGAAGCAGCTTCCCCACACACAGGAACAGCGGCCCCAGCACCCATCCTTGGGGGACGCCAGTGGAGAACTGATGAGGAGCCAACACTGAGATTGCTACGACACCCTGAATGAATGCCCAGAAAGCTAAGATTCAAAGATTCCCACTGCAAGGGAAACGCATGAGAGAGAATAGAGAGAAGGATGTTGTATTTATTTATTTATGATCCTACTGTGAATGTTAGATACTGACCCAGGCCTAATAACAAGAGTTTGTTCAGGCCAATACGTTTTAATAAGTGTGTGTGTGTGTGTGTGTGTGTGTGTGTGTGTGTGTGCACGCCTGTTGCCCGTTTTTATTATGTTAAAATTGAATTGCTTTCAAGGACAGGGGAGTGTTTTCAATGGATCGGATCCAGCAGTACATTTCCTTGATTCGCCACTTAGAGGTTAGATGCTAAACTGTCTCTCTCAAGGGTGAACGCCAAATCAAATGAATGAGATCACCTTTTTCCGTCCCTTCGAGTCCAATTATCAGAACTCGCAGTGAAACGGGATCTGGAGCTCCGCGTTCCCTGAGCTGCATTCCTGCTCAGCGACGCCAAAGAGGTCTCCCTTGGTAACCAGCCGTGATGTCAGTCCCTTCAAAAATGAGAGACTTTTTTTTTTCAATTACACTGAAGAAAACTGATTCCCTCTGATTCCCTGTCAAAAAAACAAACCCAAAACAAAGCACAACAGCGTGTCACAAAGTAAAATCCAATAAGAGACGTTGAGTATCAACGCCAAATTAGCAGCGACACCCTTCAAACTGATGGAAGCTGTGCAGGTATGTATCTGAGACTCCTGATGTCCATGCACAGGACTGGGTTCAGCATCTTCTGGCACACACTGATCAGTTTTTCTGGAGGCGTCCATCTGAATGGAGGAACTTAAGGAGGCCTTGCTTCAAAAAAAGCATGATTTGACTGGAATCCAAACTTTAGGCCTTATTTAAAGTCTGGGACTTTAGAGGGTAATTTATATGGATTCAAGGTGCCACCAGAGTCCGTTCTGTTGTACACAGGTTTAATGTTTCACTACATGCACAATGATTTACGCTTGGTCACGTTAAGGGCTGGGGACAGGCAACACACCAGTTTGGTGATTTGTGGCACTCTGGGCAGTGTTCAGAGAGCAGCATCCCCCACGTGATCAGAGCATTTCATAATGAAGTCATCAATCATCCTGTTGGGACGGAAAATCATTCTTACACCAGTCACGGTGTGATGATGATCCTGTAGATCTGCCACCGAAGTAGCAACATTCAGGATCTAGTAGTTGAGGTAGAATTATTCCCATGAATCGTACTTGTGATTGATAGGACGGGGTAAATGCCGGAATATGCAGGATTAAATATAGAGTGAGAGAGAATCACAGACCCATATTCCCTGCAATGTTCCAGTCCTGCCCTCTTGTGTTTGTATTAATAATCATCTTTATTCTGTCCAGAAGTAAGGAATCTTTCTGTTTTCTTGTTTTGTTTTGGTGTGTGTGTGTGTGTGTGTGTGTGTGTGTGTGTGTGTTGGGGGTATTGTGATTGTCCTCCTGGGGATATAGCCCCTCCTGCTGGTAGAATAGTGTCAGAGCACCAAATATGAATATAAATTAAGTTTCCATGTGGCCTGATATTGCAACGACCCTGAAACTTTAAGAGTAAATAAGCCCGAATTTTTAGGATAACATCAAAACTCTTTTTGAAGCCTACACGGCCAAGCCTAACCCTGACTACAACAGTGGACAGAAACTTCCATTCCTCCCAGTCTGTGCTTGATGATGGGCAATGGATCGAAGGGGATGTTGGGAAGTGGCTCTCCCAGTAACCAGGTCCTCTCTGTCCCAGCGGGTCCATGAATAGACCTTTAATGTAGGCTTTGTCCTCTGGCTTGTGATCCACGCAGCTCTCTTTTTTGCGTGAATATCCTCCAATAATTGCTCAAATGATTATGATTTAAATCCAAAACCTAATGTAAATTCATCTCCCCACATAAATATATATATTTCTTCTTGCTTGACTGGATATTTATTTTTGCAGGCTTGATTTTGGCCTGCAGACAGTTGGTCTGGATGGCTTCAGACACTCGAGTTGTCCAAAAGATGGAGGAGCAGCAAAGCCCACTTGTCCAAAGGCTGCAGAACCCACTTCTTCCTAAAGTATTGCACAGTACCGACAGGAATTTTTTAATAGTTTATGTCTGCAAAAAAATGCTGCTCCAAATTCCAAGTTATTACCAGTGCAGACAAATCATAGAGACACAAAAAGGCATCTAGAAGTGTCATCGTTATATTGTTCATTAAGAAAAGTTTGCCTCAACTTGCTATAGCTGGATGTTATTTTGAATATTTCTATTCCAGCATTTTAGGTCTATTTCCAGAAAAGGCAGCAAACTGTTCTCATCTGGTTTGATTTCAACGCCCACAACACGGCTGATCTGTCAGATGATAAATAATTCACATCATATTAATGGGTCACAGAAGATCTAGGACACATGGCCCTTCCAACTCATCTTGTACTTCCTGTCTACCAGCGCCAGCACTTATCTACGGAATAAGGACTCTTCTTGCTGATCTGCTCCCAGCGAAGATCTTTGATTCCAGAGTAACTGACAGTTGTAAGGCAGGTGTGTCGTAAACACGTCTGTCTTGATTTTGGCCACATGTTCAGGTGCAGGAAGACTATAGAAGGACCTGTTCAGGTTCTTCAGGTTCTCCACAGGCTTCCTGTTTGAAAGGACCTACGAAGACGAGGAGTAAGTACTGCAGCCCTGCTCTGAACGCTCAACCACGTCAAGCTTCTAAAGGTTGTCAAATACAAAGAGTCGTTAGTGATGATGCGTATGAACGGACACAATCGGAGCAGGTTTTTAACTGAAACTGGGATAAAGTGATTGTAAACTAGTAGATACAAGTCCAATAAAGCGAAGTGAGAGAGTTCAAATGGACTTACCTTTAAATACGATCAGCCGTCTGTTCTCTCCGGATCGCTGGACCAATTTTATCGACTTATCGACAAACTTTTTAAGTTCTTGACCTGCCACCGAAAGACTGGAGGTTTTATTCTCACCTCATCTGTTTAGGAAGGAAGAACAGACAAAGAAAAAATGGCTTATTCCCATTCTGGCAAATATAAATGCACTTTGATTTTAGCCAAATGTGACGCATCATTTCAGGTGGAATTTGAATGTTCTCTTTGTAACTGGATGCACAACGAAGGTTTCACAAACTGCTGTTGGTTCAGAACAAACATGAAAACAAGAGTCCCCCCCCCCCTTTGTTTAGGACTGGGTTTTCTTCCTCTCGGAATGTGATCATCACGTCTTTCTGTCTCAGAGGTCACACAGGTCGTAACTCAGCAGTCACACTGGCGTGTAGTGAAGCATCTCCTTACACATGGTTCACGTTTCTGGGAGAAACACAAAGAATGACTTTAGAAAATGAACCAGACAGCAAATGAAGAAGGTTGGAGACAGGAAGGCGGAAAGCCTCAGCGAATTCTTTTGTTTCAATGCAGATATTTGGCGCTTTGCTTTTTCTTTTCTTAGACATTCACAAACCCAATAAATGAGATCCAGTAACTGCAACTATGTGGGACTGGCTGAGACAGGGGAAAGTAGAAGAACTTTTATGATTGTCGGTCAAATATCAGACACCAATTACCGACAAAAATGTGATCCAGGCTGTTTTTGGTGTTGTAACCTGTTTTTTGGGCTTTTTTGGTCTCTCACTGACTCTGGACAGATGCTGATAGGACGAAGGGGAAGACAGCAGATGAAAGATTTGTGAGTGGGACAAGTCACAAGGATGAGAAGCTAAAGAGAACAAAGCAATATATACATATATAACTTAATTATTTATCTTAGTAGTACCTATAAAAAAATGATGGAGAGAAACAGAATTAGAGCGAAGAATGTAAAAGTCAACAGCTGGTTGGATGAACTGTAAGAAAAAATAATTACAAGAAAATGACATAGCAATAATATTGAAACTGTAAAGAATTGTAGGTAAAATGTCTTTAAAACAGAACAACCACTGACTGAATTCAACTTTTTTCTTCTTTCAGCTGAACATCCTGCAGGAGCATCATGAGAACAACACATTGGGGGTTTATTCATGTGCAAATCTACATGGATTCAGTCCTTCAGGGCAGTAATAATAATAACCAGGAGGTTGTTTTGCCAGGAGATTCTGCCATAGATGTCACAGCCAAAAAATTAAGGAAAATGAACTCTCATTGTAGCTGGATTCATCTTCAATCTGCAGACATTTAGGAGAAACAATATCGTGGTTGCAAACCTTTTATAATGTTTAAGGAACCAGATCGGCCTGGATTTCCATTTGATGTTCTGCTCCTGCAGGTGTGTAGGTCTCTGAAATGATCTGATGATCCCTGTGGAAAACAGCGACCAATTACTGTTTAAAAAATATGTTTCTCCACAGTGGTTTCGATTTGTGTGCTCTGGTTCATGTAGGTTGACACAGTTGGCAGGAGACTGGGGATGATTAATTTAAAAATCCCCCTTTTTTGAAGAGACAAATAATCATGTCTCCCTGCTGGGGATGTCTGCATTATTCAGCTCCTCCAAAACAAAATAATTTTCATGCGCCCATCCTGCACCACACATATAATGTCCCAAAGTATTAAACAACAATTCCAAAATCCATCAGAATATTTTATCCGTCACTTGTATCTAATCAGGTGTCTCCCTCTTGCGGCAGGAAGGTGTTATAGCACCTGATGAAAATCACAGTGCAGATAAAGAAATTTCCCCTAAACCCTCAAAACAAACCCATGAAGATAGTTTAAAGGTATTTATGGAGTGTTTTGAAGTCTTTGGCATAAAATAAAAGAATTTAAAGGGACTGATTCCACTCTTAGGGTTCTCTTTAAATACCATATATAGAGTAAATAGAATGAATATGCACAGTTAATGCAGAATTATTATCTATGATAGTACAGGAAAACTACCACAAGATGAAAACAGTTATAAAACACTCAATACTTTAGAAGGTCTCCAAAGTGCTTCCTGGCTGAATCAAAGCTTGGTTCTTCTGAGTCCTGGGTGTCTTTAACCATCTGTCCTCCTGTACGGGACCACAGTGGTTGTTACATCGTATACAGTCCTGTTGTGCTGGAAGAAGAGGAGAAAATATACGTGTTCACAGAGAAGCTGGTATTAAGGGTTTCAATTTCTATTACAAGTACAGATTAAACTTAGAAGAGCAAAGATTTTACTATCTTTGACCAGTTTAAATCTATGTCTTCACATATACAATAACAGTTTTCTAGAAAGTGGATTCCTTTAGTGTTTTATACAGATGAGCTTTCCTCTTTGTGAATATTTAGCAAAGAATTTTGGATTCCAGGTACACTTTTATATTTTAAGATCAATATAGAAGACACAAAATGGTTGGCCAGTTGTTTTTTCTAAATTTTCCAGGGGACCGTGGGCGTCCGTCACGGCTCCAGGTAAATCCTGGTCCACCCACTAGGTGGCGACATAGAGTCAGATTTACATTAGACAGAAACGCTGAGGCGAGTCGCAGGACTCCAATAAGTAACCAGAGAATCAAAATCTTTGTTTCTTGTCTTCATATTTCAGTCAGAGCTCATCTGGCCGTGCAGATGTTTCTATAAGTTTCCTCACTGCCATTTCTCTGCAGGACATCTTGATTTCTTCGGCCCAACTGCTTGTGTTCTGGCAGAATTTGCGTTCGGGCTGATGGAGGATGAGAACAAAAGCTGGGATTACATCAACACATTTTAACGTATTAGTTAAGAGGTGTGCAGCAGTATTCTTTACCTATATATTTAGAAATGTAATTTTTTATTTCATTTTGTTTCCTCAACATTGATTCAAGCTGTTTTTCTCTCCTAATTTCTTGCACACTAAGACATGGGGGCTTTAGGGTTTTATGATATAGACCATCTCATTGAGATATTAATTTCAATTTATAGCATTTAACATTAAAGCGTCTTTGCCATAAATATGGACGCTATTGCCGACCATCAGGCAGCGCGGCAACCACATGAATGATATTGAAATTAATTTAATTTAACATTTTTTAAATAAAAACATATGAAATTAGATTCAATAAATGATTATTATAATATGAGGAAATACAGCTGATAAGTTACCAAAGCGTGTATGGAATTTTCAAGCGGCGTGTCTATTAGGTAATTACGGTTCCGTGGCCACGGCTTCGACTGTGAGAATTCTCGCGATACTACAGTGGGCGAGATTTGATGGGCTGAGCCAGGAAACTTGGCATGTCAACAAAACAGAGGAAATCTTTTCGAACAGGTAATATCACACGCTTTCTACTGTGCAGTTTGATCAAAAGAACACTCGCTGCGATGCTAAGGTTCAACAGATGCATGAAAAAACAAACTGAAATCAAAAGAACCGACAGGACGCTGGTGTTTCTTGTAGCGCTATACGTCAATTCCATATGTCCACTTAGCAGCTCTTTGTAACAGCTGCTTAAATCCTTAATGTCGGTCTTTATTTTAGTTCATTCAAATCAGGGGTATTCTTAACTCTGCTTCATTAAATGATTTCTTTCTGAAGCTGTTGAGCAACTTTTAACCATGGTAGTAGCGTTTGTTCTCTAAAGACTCCTTTTTGCTGTCTTTAGCATTTTGTTTTCTCATTTGACAACTATTTTAACTTACTAGCTTGTTTAAAAATATTAAGATGTTAATGATCAGAGTTTAGTAAAAATGAACAGTTCAGGAGTGTGCATGGTGTTGTGTGCTCCATATGTTAGCATAGAAACTTTTTACTGACCAAGATTCTAGAAGTAATAATTAATAAAAACGGTAACAATAATTTGCATCGCGTCATTTTCTGACAGTATTGTTTCCTGTAGGTATGTGAGACTTGCTAAATTGGCACAGCCTGACAGGTTTCTTCACCTGGACCTGGAATTCCTGCAGCAGCATCACCTGCTGTCTCCATGACAACGCCTCCCCTAGTACCACCATTTGGTGGTCAGCCTCCACCACCTCAGCCACAGCAGCAAGCTCAGGCAGCGCGAGATGTTAACACAGCCTCTCTGTGCCGTATTGGTCAGGAGACGGTCCAGGATATCGTCATCAGGACGATGGAAATCTTCCAGCTGCTCAGAAACATGCAGGTCTGTCTCACTCTGTCACCCTGTCACACTGAATTACGCGGTTACTTTTAGATTCATTCATGTTCCATCCCTGCCTACGGGGCACATAAACCTGGATGAGCAATCATTTCTTATCAGAAGTGCCCGGAAAACACGAACGTCTTTTAAGAATGAGCAGTCACCATAACCGTAACCTTTTTGATGCTGCACATTCATCCAGTCCACATTTACGGTAAATGTTATTGTTGAAAAATGAGAGCTGGATTTTATAGGCATGTTTGGGATGAAGATTAAACACAGCGCCGGTAAAAAGAGCCATTTCATTTATCTTGTTTAATGACACTGTTGAAAGAACAACCAGTTAATGCAGTTTTACAAAGGTAGCAGTGTATTAATTTAGGATTTTAGAGCTACAAATTAAGATTACATAGTCATTCTAATAAAAAGAACATCAGGGTGTGAGATTTTTCTTGGCTCTAAAATACCAGATGTCCTAAAGCTGTTTCTTCAGGTAATAGGCAGTTCTGTAATCCCTGCAACATTTTACAACTGAGATTTTTGTAAATAATGGATTTTTAAGGCTGTATAAAAGACTTCTTTAGAGCTTTTTAAAGAGCTGTAAAGAATTCACAACTACATAAAATATGTCTCCGGTAAGATTTTGTCTTATTGCACCAACTATGGTGTTTGCCACTTGAATGATAAATGTGGATCGCTACACTTTATTTAGTGCTCCCAAGGTATCCCACAATGCATTGTAAAAGCTGCACAACCTCGCTCCCTAACCAAGCAATATATCCCATCTTCCTTTGCTGTCGAGAGGCAAATATGCCGTTACTTTTCCATTACTAAACAAAGTATTAAGGGCAAAGCAGTGAATCAACAAGCAACCAGGGAGTGTTTTGAATTTACAGCTATGGCGCCTTAAAAATGTGTCAGCGATCAGTGAGTTCACTAAATAGTCCACTAACTCTGCTCCCTACACACTGAGGAGGTAACAGGGAACAAGTGTGTGCTTTCAGACACAGCTTCCATACATTTTTCTTTCCCTAAAGATAGGGCGTTGTTTTTTTTTTTTAAACATTCCTGCTGCTCTAGAATGTTTAGGAATTTTGCACACAGTAAAAGTATTTTGTTGCATTCACATTTTACAACTTCAGGTTTTCTCTCTGAAATGGTTTCTGTTACTTTAATGTCTCCGCCTTTAAACATTTGGAGCAATTTTTCGCTTCATGAAAAGCAGCTAGTTATTATTAGTGATTGTCGGAGTATCAGATCAGGTCAGAAATACTAATGAATTAACTTTCAGCTTCCTTTTCCACTCGAAGAGGCAAGGCAGTTTTCTTGAGTTTAAAATGGCATCAAAACTGGGGCTGAAGTCCTCCCTGAAGGCCGATGGCACATCCTCGTCCTGGTGACCGTCCTTTAACCCCATAACTTATGAAAAGAACTTTGTTAATCTACCAAAAACACTCCCAGCACAAACATAAATTAAACTGCCCAGATGCATCATTTTTATGGATCCACACCAGCATGTAATTGGTTTTGTCCTGGCTCATTCCTCCCCTCCAGCGTCCTGGTGTCATTGAAACCCGTCCAGTATTTGTGCACGATCACGCTGAAGGCAAACAAGTTTTACACCCACTAAAGAGTCTTTTTTTCTCTCATTTGGAACTAACTACAACTGAAGGCCGTGGACGACAGATTCTAATCGCGAGTGATGCGGTCTAAAAGTCCTTTGCTCTTTAATGTGTAATGTCTTCTTTGTTGCTTCTTAGCTTCCTAACGGGGTCACGTACCATCCAAACACCCACCAGGACAGGCTGGCTAAACTGCAGGAGCACCTTCGGATGCTTTCTGTGCTGTTCCGTAAGCTGCGCCTGGTTTATGACAAATGCAATGAGAACTGTGCTGGAATGGACCCGATACCTCCAGAGGTGAGACAATAGTGCATCGTGGAGCTTCCGGAACACCGTAGGTCACTATTGAAATCGCTGCCCTCCTTATTGCAAGGCTGAAATCAGAACTTGTATGTTTGCCACAGCATTATCGTGATAATGTAATGTATTACATCTCTGTTACCGTATATACGACAGGGTTCGTGTGTTGTACAAGATTCCGTGAAGGAAATATGCAGTTGTGAAGTACATGTGGGGAGAGATTGATCAAAACAGACGTCACATCCTATAGATTTGGTGTTCCTTGTCTGAAGTGCTGAACTGCAAATATGTGAGGTTCATTTTCAAAGCTTTTTAAAGATTCTGCACTTTTTCCTCTAACACATAATAAGATTAATGAGCGCTGTGGTTCTGGGACTGGGGACGGATTTACGGGGGAAATAAATACACTGACCCAGTTCAGTCAGTGTGAAAATCAAATAAAATAGATTTACTGAATATAGAGTGCCAATATCCCTTGAATAGGATTTTATATACTTTACATATACTTCTCAAAGATACTCGTCCGATTGTCACAAAGTATGAAAGACAATAAGAAGACTGTAAATAAAAGTTGACGATGGAAACTTAAGCCTGGAGAAAATAAAATTAGAAAATTGAATGTTCCATCATTTTCTGAGCACTCCTGATATTATTGCTAACGACCGACACACACTCCACTTTCATATACACACTGTTGTGTGCCTAAAAGCACATTTTCATAAATATCCATGTAATTAAGTGCATCAGTATATATTTTCCCAATTTCCTGGAACTTTTCCTAATCCCACAATTATTCTATTATTCTAGATGCAAGAGGAACGAGCATCACTCACGGAACACTTGGCCATCAAATAGATAATGATGCCTTTATTAAAATAGTAGTCATATAAAAGCGAGTGGTATGGTAACATTAAAGGAGACTAAAAATGATGATACCTGATATATTGTGTTTGCCCCGGATCATTTTTACTCGGCATTAATGGCTGGTAGAACTGTGGGTTCCCCCCCCCCCCCCCCCCTCCCCCATGCACACACTTCAAGGGCCGCTGACACAGACCGGCGTGGTTACCCCTGAGGGACTTTTATCTTACTTACTCCCTCTAGGTCCTTTTGTTGACTTGAAGCTGATTCATTGGTCAATTCAGGTGAGTCTCTAGAGCGTCTTTACCTCTGGTTATGGCCACACCTTCACCTTCAGCAGCAGCAGCAGCAGCACTTGAGCTAATCTGCACTTCCTCTCTGCCTGCCTGCACCGAAGTGTTAAAACACACATGCATGTGGAGAAAATCACGCCCCACTGAATGAGGACAAGGTGATTCTTTTCATAGTCCAGACACATAAACATCGGCTCACTGAGCATGTCCTGTTGGAGGCTCCGTGCAGGGCTACAGCTGGGCCATCAGCCACTCTTTGATTGGATTTATGGCTGCGGCATTCCCTTCCCAATCTCTCTCCCCAGACTTTTGCTAAAGATAAAGGAGGATCCGGACTCAAACTAGAATATTTGGGGTTTACCATATATGTATGCTACAGTTTGACCAATATATGCTTATGCGTATCGATGATAAATGAAGAAACTCTTCTGTTCTTGTTGAGGTCAGGTGGAGGAATATTCCAGTTTAGCCTTGTAACAGAGCTGCACTAGTGGAATATTTAGGGTCAGAATCCATCTGCATGGTGAAGCACCATCATAGCATGTTTCTTAATGTGCAGTCACAGGCATCCATACACTTCCTATTAGCCGTCGCCTCACCTCATCAATCAATAAACACAGTTTTCATCTGTAAATTGTCCGACTTTCTTAACTTACTTGAGCTCCAGGCTAACGGCTGCAGAATTTCAAATCAGTACCCCAAAATCAGCACCAGCCGTTTTACCTCCTAAAACCTCCAAGTGCCTCCCAGAAGAGATCATCTGCATGAAAGCAGCTGTTGTTCTTCCACAGTCAAATCTGTGTTGGGGTTGTTTTTAAGCCTAACTTTATTAACTTCTCTCTCCAGTTACAACATTTCTGTCACCCCCTCCCCGATCAACCGGCCCACTGCCGACCTTGTTGTAGCTCCGCCCACCGTGTATGGCGACCGATCGCGTTCCCACGCAGCATTTATCATCTGTGAGTCTTCAGGTGTCTGGCAGCCAGTCACCAGCGCCAGTGGAATCAGTGATGAGGCGGCGTGACCTCATCACAGCCTAATCAGCAGCAGAGCTGATGAACAGCTGGAGCAAATGCACACGTCAGCTTCTGCTGTCCTCCTTCCTTCCTGTCTGTCTGTCTTTCCAGCTGTTACGTGTTCCGCCCTGTCTGTCTGTCTGTCTGTCTGTCTGTCTGTCTGTCTGTCTGTCTGTCTGTCTGTCTTTCCAGCTGTTACGTGTTCCGCCCTGTCTGTCTGTCTGTCTGTCTGTCTGTCTGTCTGTCTGTCTGTCTGTCTGTCTGTCTGTCTTTCCAGCTGTTACGTGTTCCGCCCTGTCTGTCTGTCTGTCTGTCTGTCTGTCTGTCTGTCTGTCTGTCTGTCTGTCTGTCTTTCCAGCTGTTACGTGTTCCGCCCTGTCTGTCTGTCTGTCTGTCTGTCTGTCTGTCTGTCTGTCTGTCTTTCCAGCTGTTACGTGTTCCGCCCTGTCTGTCTGTCTGTCTGTGTCTGTCTGTCTGTCTGTCTGTGCATTCTTTTCACTTCCTTTTCTTTCGCTGGTCCTTTTCCCTGTCACTTCCATCCTCATTCCCTTCATGTCCCACGCATTCTTGTTTTTTTTCCTTTTAGTTTTTCCCCTTTTTTTTAAAAAAAAACCCAAAAACCTTTCTGCCCATTTTCCTTCTGTCTGCACAACCTGGAGAACTTTATTAGTCCATTCTTTTTTTGTCAGGCAGGAAACCACATCCATCTTTCTGTGGAAGAGAGAGGGCTAATGACACACCCACCCACCCACACACCCACACACACACACACACACACACACACACACACACACACACACACACACACACACACACACACACACACACACACACAATGTGGTTGCATGCATTTTTACTCCACTCTCCATCCATCTTTTCCACCCATACTTGGCAGATTTTGTTGCCTTTGGTACAAAACTGCCGACTTCCTCTAAAACCTGATCTGGTCTTGGCCTGAAATTTCTGACAAATACAGTTTTGGGACGATAGTGTGTAGTACATTACTTCTCTTTTCAAACTGTAACGCCAAATCGTGATTAGCTGAGTGGTTTGTTGTGCAGAGAACCTTCTGCTGTGTTTGGGGATCTGCTATTAAAGTCTTTGCTTGTTAATATTTCAGCTGGAACCTTCCTAGCAGTAAAACACCACACAATAACTTTCTCACTTTTAGCCAAATTCTATTAAATGTGAAGTCATATTTCTGTGAAATTACCCAACAAACTCCAGATGATTAAGAGCGTGAAGCACTGTATCATAACTAGTCATATATTTGTTTCTTCAGTGCGGAACATAATAGAGGGCATTTTCTCAAGTGCTGCATTTTTCATGTACCTGATTTTAATTTGATCCTATCCTACAGTTGTTTGACAACCTTATTACCAGTTTATAGATCACACATACTTGCCCATATGTATTTTGATTAGTATGTAGGGTCTTACGTGTCTTAAGCGATAGTAATACCCAGTGTGACCACTAGGGTGCAGTAAGCAGCAACAATAACTGAAGGCTCTTGCACAACCTCAAATGTCAAATTGACAAAGCAAGGCACACGGGGCATTGGGGGAAAATGACTTAATTTTGCAGTCGGTTTGCTTTTCTCTGCACTCTCTCCATACACAATAGAGATAATTGAGACTGAACAAAGATTTGTGGATTAGATTATGGTATGTAGTAGTATTAGAGGAGCTGGCCATTGATAGATAATCACTTAATTAAAACCACACCTTCTCTTGCTGACTGCAGTTGTTTTGTAGAGAACATTTTGTTTGACTAACACTGTTTTTGTCTTGCCTTTGTAACTTCCAGCAACTGATACCCTTTGTGGAGGAGGACGCCTCAAAGCATGAGGATCGCTCAGCTGCTCAGAGCCGCCCTAATGAGGAGAAGAGAGAAATAGTAGAGGTCAACAAGGTAATGTTTCCTGCTGTCTAAGTACAACTGGGTCCTGTTCACAGGTTCGGATCCCAGCTGGTGGCAATTCAATCAAAACCACTTATCAAAGATGATAAATATCATGTTATGCTTGAGCACCTATAATTCACTTCCTAGATCTTTAAAACATGTCACCATATCCACACATATAAAAAAATATATAATAAAACCAAAGAGAAGCATGTAAAATCTGCAGATTTAGTTGTGGTGGATGTGGGACTGCACCAAGATTAGCTCTTGCGATGGTGATGGACAGGCTGGCAGATGAGGTTAGACAGCAATCTCCCTGGACTGTTTGCAGATAACATTGTGATCTGTAGTGAAAGCAGGGTGCAGGTGGAGAGGTGGAGCTGTGCCCTGGAGAGGAGAGGTATGAAGGTGAGTCCAAGCAAGACAGACAACATGTGTGTCAATGAGAAGGATCAGAGTGGAGCACTGAGGTTGGAGGGAGGAGAGATAATGGGGAGGGGGGTCATCAGTCCACAGTAACAAAGAGCGGTGAAGAAGTGTGTGAGCAGGAAGTGGTACCTTCAAGATTGAGTGCATAGAACCACCAGGGAGGAGACTTAGAGGGAGACCCATGACCAGATATATGGATGTAGTTGGAGAAGACATGTAGTTGGGTGGTGTGAGAGATGCAGAGGACAAAATATTTCCTTCATACACTTACGGATATGAGTTCATGCTCTTTGCATGCTTGAGGTGTTCCTGGTTTAACTCCTTTTTAAATTAAATACAATCTTTCATTCAGAGCCTGCACACACACACACTAACACACACACACACACACGTTTCTACACAAGCTCTTGTGGATGTTTTGCCCGGGTGTGTTTATATTGAAAGCTTTTGTTCTTTTGTGACAGAGAAAATATTGTGTTTATTTTCACCGATGCTTTTGAGTGAATGCTCTGGCCCGTGTTTCTGCTCTTTGTCTGTGCATTATACTGGTTCTGCTCTGATTGTGCACGCAGAGGCATCTGAGTGTGCCGTAATGATAATGGTCCAAGGTCAGGAGTGTCAGCAATAGAGGTGGGAATTGGTTATTTCTAAGAGCGCCGCTGAGAGCACAGCTTCTCAATGTTCCCATCACACTGAAACATTGCTGTCAATCATGCATCCATTTGAGCGCTGCCCTGTCTGTACATGAAAATGTACAGATAAATGTAGTGGGTGTGTAAGAGCTGTCAAATGGTAAAACAAATAACCAGCTGCCAGATTAAGGGCGGCTGTGGATACAAGAAGAATAGCCTTTTGTGAGCCGTGACTCACCAAAAACGGCTTTCGGGGGATCGAGGGGATCAAGAGTCGCTGATTGACATAAGGCTGGAAAGGGTTGCAAAATGGTTTCAAAGACTTTAGAAACTCACCCAGCTACATTTAGAGAAAAATGTCTACAAATGGAGACACTTTGGGAGTGTGACTTATCTACCAAAAAGTGGGGTCACGCTGAAACAACCCTGAGTGATGGCCAAAGATTTGAACGCCTCTTAGGAGATCTGTGGCAGGACAACACGGAGAAGGCTGTCGCTTCCATAGCTGAAAAAGGACATAGCGAAGTTTATGATAGAGAACTTTAAGTCTCCTTAGAGGTAGTGGCAAAATGTTTTTAGGGTTTGGTAAAACTAAGATGAGCCTATGTGAAAGGAACACAGAGCACAGCTATCATGTAAACATCATGCACGCTATGAAACACGGGGGGGGGGGGGAGCAGGATTTGGTCCTGCATTGCTGCATCAGAAGCTGGCTAGTAACCATTGAGGGGAAGATAAATCACCAAGTCTTTGACCTCACCCCAACAGAGATGCTATGGAATAACCTGAAGAGAGCCAAACACCGTGGGATAAAAGTCTGATTATCCACTTTCATTGAGTGCTTCAGTCCAGTTTTCTAGTCAGAAATCCCAGGGTCACTTCTGTAGATCTGTACGTTAGTGTCACGCTCACTCCTGGCACACAGCTTGATGTCCTCGTGTAAAGGCTGCTGGAGCCCGAGCGCACCGTAGTCACCCAAATAAAGGAAGCTGTATGTGCTGCATGTGCAGAGCTTGGCTGGATCCTGTCTCAGCCAGGTGTGAGGAGCAGAAAGTGAGGAGCAGAAATCTTCTCCCACAACAGTGGGAAGAGCTGACCGTGAGTGACCCGAGCTGTGGACAAATGTGATCCTAAAATTCATTGGGAGCTCCAGGCTGACCAATAAACGTTATTAACTTCAGTCCTTCATTTATTCATCAGTCAGAACCACGTAACTCATCACCGCAATATTCTATGTGACCTTCTCGGAATGAAAGCGCTGAGAAAACACACATACACGGCCTAATTGCACAAATGCACAATACCAGAATTTCTTTTATTCAAACTGGAAGGAACACCGTCACGAACAGCCCCCATTTATGCCTGAACACTCCTTTTTCAGCTACCTCGTTCACAACGCCCCACCACACATTAGCTGAATGCCCCCTGGGGGGCAGTACCACCCAGTTGGGAATGTGTGGTCTAAATGATGGTACCATTGTGAATCTTTACTTTGTGTGTACAGCATATTTGTGCGCCCCTTATTCGCACACGCTGTCACCCTGCAATAGTGACGCTTTTAAAATTATTCCTATCATGATTAGGGAGGGTGTTACATAATTAAATGTCTAAACAGATTTGTAAAGATGATGATGAAAAGGAAAAATATAAATACTGGTAAAATGACCACATGATTATTAGTGTTGGAGAAAGCGACGTGTGTGAAAGAGAGGACTGAAAGAGAAATAAGGTGGCTAATGTGGCTAAATGCAAATTTAAAATACATCTAGTGAGTGCTATTATAGATATAATTGAATTTGTGCATCAGTAGGGAGTGCTAGACAGCTTCAAAAATTGATTAGGGGATAGAAGCATAGATGTGTGTGAGTTGTCAGTGTGAAGCTGTTTCCATTCAGACAGGCTGTTGGAGAGGAATAACAGACTGGTGAAATGTAGCTGTAGCAGAAATAAAGAGGGCGATTCTGTAACAGATTAAAGAGGGAGAGAAAAGATTGATGCATAAGTGGAAAGATAAGACCGTGTATGCTTCAAAGTCATTTGCTGGTTTGTAATTGCTGTCCTCATATTCCTGTGATAAAAGAACTTTGCCTTTTTTCTTGTCTTTGCTGCTGTAAATAAGGAACAGGGCCGTGATGGGAGATGTGTGGAGGATAGCCTAGAATAGGATTCAGTTTTTTAACATGCTATTTTAAGTTGAGTAACCTTGGAATATCCTGAAACGCTTGTTAAGATTTGGCACAAGAGAGTGATCTGAAGAGGACATTTGAAGTGTCTGTTTCATGCTCAGAAGAGGCAATAATGAAGACATGTTGGCTCAGTCCTAAATGGCCATGCCGTCTTTTCCCTTTTTTACCCGTCTCCCGCCTCCTTCCCACTGTAGACTCCTTTGTAAATTGAAATAATCGCGTAGCAGCTGTGATGGAGCCTAATGGATGGTTCAATGCTCGCTATTAGAGCCACATTTCCTACATTTGGTGGATTTGTTTTAGCTGAGACAGCATCCATTCCAGCAGTATTTAAAAGTGTAAGTCGCTGTTATAAAGTCTTCATCAATCTGTTAACAGTTCAGTGCAGCTTTCCGAATACAGAAATATTCTGTGGTTTTTAACATATATGTTTCATACAACTAAAATCACGAAATCTCTCCGTATCCCAGCAAGTCAGAAATCTGAAGCTTCTAACCTAAGAACATTAGAACAAGTAGAAGCAGAGCAGTTGGGTGATTGGGGTGATTCGGCGAGGGCCAGATAAATGACATCTCTGTGGTGAAGTCTAGAAGCTTTATGGGAAGTCCTGGCCATGAGTGATAGCCCAGCTCTCCTTATCTGACCATTGGGGTAATTGCTGTTTGTCAGAGTCTGGCTGACGGATGGTGATGCAATCAGGCCGGTATCGGCTCGGTAGAGAGGGTAGATACCGCGTTCATTACTCCGGCTGGTGTATTTACTAGGTTGGCTGTAATATGTTGGCATGTGCATTTGAATTTAATTGCGTCTGAATGTGTCGGTGCAAAATGCCAATGTGTCTATGTGCCGCTCATTGCTCTTTGCGGTATTTTATCCGGTCTTGTAACGCTCCCCCTCATATGCGAGGTGAGTTACCTCATGGCACAGTATATTAGATGTGTCACATTTACAGTCAGCAGTGGCTGAATAATTGTTGGGATGCTTCAGCTATATTGGGGCTGCCTTTGCTCCGCACATTAGTTCCTGGTCTTCGGTGATCCACGCGAACTACAGCCCTCATTCATACCCTGTATAACCCTGCACCCAGCACTCAATCCTGGACCTTGCTGTTCTCTTCTGTGTTTCTCTGCCCTCTCTTCCCACCCAGCTCACCCTTCTGGTGCAACCTGCCACCACTGTTTGCCCCGTGTTTGATTTAAGGGGCCCTGGAGAAATCTACCTTGTTATCACTTCTCTATATCTCCTTATTTGTTTTGGGTTTTTTTTGCTACTAGTTAGCACCTCTCCCACTCTGGTGTTGCCTCACTTGTCTAATACTCCATTAATGAGTGCATCAGTTTTCATATTCAAATAAGAAAAAGACAAACATAGAAGCAAGTGGCTGTTTTAAATGTTTAACAAAAAGCTCTCTGCTTCCATATTTAACTCATCATTCCAAACTGGTGTGTGCGAGCTGCCAGCTTGATGTCTATAATTAATTTCTGTAGTACAAGTGCTCATTTTTATCTGAAGAGGAAGAAGGTGGTCTTGAGAGGCCTGAGGATGAACAGACACAACCTTGTAAGTGTAATAAGAAGGAAAGGGAGCCGGAGCTCTGCTGGCAGATGCTCCTTCTGCTTGTGCCTCGTTTCCAGGTTTGCCAACAGAACTTCCTGCCCAAAGAGATTCACTCCTGCTTCCGTTTCTGTCTGATTTCCTCTCCATCACTTCCTCCCTCTGCTCTTCTTCCATCGCCGCTAGTCTCGCATTTAGGCTCTAAAATTAGTAAGCTGTGCCCAGCAGGTGTCTGTACCTGTGTCTTATTAGCAGGCTGGTAGAGGGTGTGTGGATGCTCTGGGCTTTTTCATTGTTTTGCTGGGGTCAGAAGTGGATCGTAGCTGCAGAGCCTCAGAGAAGCAACAGTGAACACACAGTCTCCTGGTATTTTGTTGCATTAAATGTAAATCGTAACCCAGTTATGTTTTATTCTGTTTTTGTTGTAGTCTTTAAAGGGGCAGGGGAAGCAATTAAAGGGATTTGCCTGTCAGTGCTGCAGTTTGGAGGGCTGTTTCTCAGAAAGGAAAGCATATTGAAGCTTCTCTGGATCTAGTGCCTACATAGATTTTCAGTTTTAATTTTGGGTAAGCCTTTTGTGTGTTACTAAACACGGTAAGATAAGCTGTTTTGATGCCTTTGATTTAAAATAAGGAAGCACTGTGGGACACTGGAAGCAAAGTCAGGTTCACGTAAAGGTCTAAAGATTCAAGTAAAGAGGGATGTTTTTAATATTATGTTTAATAGAGGCACCGTTTTTAATGCATTCAGGTCACCGTGCGGAGGAGGTGGAGGGAGGAACAGAGGAAATTAAAGTGCATTTGATAAAAAAGGAGTTTAAAAGACAATTTGAAAAAAACAGCCTCTTTGTCAAAATGGTTTGTCCTTTAAGAAATGAGGGATCTGCTTTTTTATATACTATGATATACTTCTTATACGTCTTTAACATCACGAGATGGCGGAGACGGATGCGTCAAGGGCAAGAAAATCTTTATTTTCTCCTTTACGTCGCCATCTGGAATCTGCCGTTGATGCTGTTGACTTCCTCTTCTCCTTCGGTCCTCTTACACTGGGAGCATAGAGCCAACCGTGTCCACCAGTCTTCTCTATCTGGTCTGTCCTGGCACCATGCTGGGCTTGTTCATGGGTCACATTGCAGTGTCAGAGGAAGAGACCACTGAAGGTCATGTGGAGGTCATTGCTACCAGTCCTTCCAAAATCCAGTTGATATGATGGATCATTACAGGGAAAAGGACTTTTTTACAAAATTAGGAATTAGATATTAATGACAGAAAGGAGGTGGAAGGTGAAGCTGCAGTTTTAGAACCTTTTAACTACTTTTTGGGGTGTCAGCAATAAACGCTTGGCTGTTCCTCCTGCAGTACACGTCATTACTAGTCACCACACAATTTCAGTTTTTTAAATGGGATTCTGTGTAACAATCAAAGAAATAACTCAGTTTGTCTTCCTCTATATTCTCTAGTTCCTTCAGAATGTGACCTGTCTCCTACTTAAACAGACTTTACTTTAAATTCTGCAAGACTAACTAAATTTAGCTGTACAAAGCAACTAATCACTAATCTAACACATCAGTGAGTCACAAGATGATTTTAAGATTTAAACTGTTTCGTTATCCCTGAAGAACATTTAGTGTAAACGTGTCTTTAACCCATGGAAGTTCCCGTCCTTGTCCATTAAAATGTGTTCAGTTTACCTCAACCGTGCCAGATTGGCACATGCGCATGTGCAGGAAGCAGTTTCATACTGCTGACCAATGCAGAATTCAACCTGTAACTAAAGGCTGGTAATTGAAAATTGCACTTAAATCTAAGTTAAACATGGTGGCAAATGGGAAAGACATAGTATGGTGCTCAGAAAAGCATTTGTTGCTCCGCATCCATTATTCACTATTGGAAAAGATTCAAGAGGGTTCAAGCCAGTTATCATGGGAGTGTGTGTTCCAGCAAAGTCTCTGTAATGCTAAGGTGCACTTAAATGGGTTTTCCACAAGGGAATAGACAAAAAAAACCTAAATTAGATTAGGAAACAATGGGGAAAAGGTCATAATTCCTCATGGATGACCTGTGAAACCTTTTGTCCCACCAGAAACAATTACTTCAAATTAGTGCTAACGGCTGCAAGCTGTTCAATTCCAGGAGTTACTAGCAGTACTCACTTTATTTTTATTATTTTCCCCATTTTTGCCAGATAAATGTATGATGGCGTGTTGAAAAATTGTAAATGTTGTTCAGTTTAATTAAATAGGAACATGTTTAGAAGTCGCATTCATTGTTTTTTTTTGCATTATTTTCTAAAGCAGGTGAATTCTGGGTTCATGGCACCTTATTTATTTAAATAAAAGGGCTGTACTGGACAGGTAGACAGTAGACTTGGATCTACTGGAACCACGCTGTAATGATCAGCTGACTCAGCAGCCTTCAGTGCTGCCGAGCTCAGGTGGATGCAAGGATGACAGCATGACTATTGTACTTCTGCCAGCTCCAAGATGGTTTTATCCACATCAAAAGCCTTTTAAAAGCCTTTGTTCCTCGGGGAAAACTCCTGTCCAACACAGTGGCACTTAAACCTTTCCCGTGGAGAAAAGCCATGAAGTTTATGAAGTCAATTAAGATTTTTTTTTTTAACTACTGATGCCAGGCAAATTAAAGTTACTGGGCGTGCCGCCCGTGGGGACGCTTTAAGATGCGAAACCAGGGTCAACTTAGCATCACAGTGTTCCCCAGATGGGCACAGAGCAGTAAGCAGCTTAGAGAATCCACAACTTATGTGAAGTTTAGGAAAATTCTCAGAGTGAGAAGTTCAAGTTGCCAAGACAAAGGAAACCAAATCTCACTCATTCTTAAGGCGTGGATTGGCTCATTGCTTCCAGGGGATTCTCGGCGTCTCTGGAGCGTCCAGAATCTTAGCATTAAACAAAGTGTGACTTGTGTTTCTGCCATCACGCCATCTTCCAGCAGTTTCTTTTCTTATGTGTCTGCAACATAGAGAAGAAGATGCATGAAAAAGGTTCTGTTGATCCTGAAGATGTGATGAGCTTTCCACCAAACCTAGGTGTGATCTAAGAGCAGCTACTGGGTTTGAGCATTTACAGCTACAGGAAATCTAAGACAGCTGCTGTTTCCCTGCAGCTGCATGAGGAGTCACATAGAGTCATATTCAATGCCATTAACATATAGTTCAAATATTACTTATTTGCATCATTGTAGTTGTTGCTGTGGCAACTATTTTGAAGACATTCAGTAATTTTAATTTCAAATGCTCTGGTGTTGTCATTGAAAAGAATAAATAAACGGTATATGTTTTCCTGTTCCATAGTTGAAACATTTTTTACTTTTGACAGCACTAATACAGACATACAGATATATAAATAAACCTGTCTACTGTTAGTATGTTCTAATTACATTATGATTATTATTACTGGAACAGAAACTCAAAGGAAAGGGCCAGTGTCACTCTCTCCCCTCATCCCTGCTCCTCCATCCAGTCTTGCTCCTCTCTCATCACTAATCTCCTCTCCTCACTCACAGACACTTACACTTGTAATTCCTAACTAGATCCATCAGAGTCAAAGCTTCTATGTGAGTTGCCAGCGACAGAGCAGATTAGCTGGAGGAATCCTGACTGAAGGCCCGTTTTGGTCTGCTTCCCATCAGCCCTTCCTGGTGTGATTGTCTGTTTTAATCCAACTCACCCCCTTCCTCCCTCCACAAGCTCAGCATCCAAAAGAGATGCTGTGGGTCTTAATATGCTCTGGTCATGTTGTTAATCTAGGATGAAAATAGGGTGAATGGCTTAAAAGCAGGCGGATGCGTCATTTATTCATATAGTAATGTAATTACAAGATTAGTTTAATGGTTCTGTAGTGTTTCATTTATCCCAGTGGGTGTTATTAATGATGTGGTTCTGGGCTCATGGCAGATGCAGATGCAGCCGTATGTTGCGGCATCTGTAGCCGCTGACCCCCAGTAACACTGGTGAACAATTAAAAAAAAAAAACTAGCTGTAGTCAGACTTGGCAGCTGGTTCCGACTGGACTCACCTTCAGCTGCGTGGACACTTATTTGTGTGCAGCTCCCAGTAGGTCAGTACTACCAATATTCTATAGAGGATACTATATAGGGGATGCTATAGTTGAAAAACCTGACGTGATAGAGGAAAAACTGAGATCAGTTTTGGATTCTGCACCCAAAAATGATTTAAAAACAGCTGTTATCCATGTTTCATTTGAAAGAAAGCCCCTTGGGCCTGTCGTCATGTGACTGGTGGATTTCCAGGTGGGGAGATGTTGTCTGGGTGTCCTGGATGGGGACCTGTCAGACCCACTAAGATAACAGTTTAGATCTTCCTCGTGTGCCAACGTTTGTAGCGTAGCAGCGAATTGCAAGAAAGGTGATGAATCTGTGACCTTTGTGCTTGTTCCTCCCTTCATCTCCATCATTTATCGTCCCACCGATGCTTCCGCCAGGAATTGGCAGAAGATTATCTAATTATATTTGCAGGTTAATCATGTTAAAGAATTTTCAGCGTTACAACCTTTAAAACTGCCCTTTATATAATAGCATGACAAAAAAAATAAAACCCAAAACATTTCATTTCAAATGATTGATGAAAACTTCAGAGGCCTGTGTTGTAGGTTAATATAAGCACAACACAACCTTTATCAGAACCGCCATAATGAGCGTCTGTTCAGTATTATTAGCTGGAGTCACATGACTGGAATCCCCCTGAGTCCCCAATCTGAGAGATGTCAGGAGGCCAAGACTGTGTGGGAATAGCTAAATCAACAGGATATTATAATATTCTAATGGTTTTAGTGGGAAATGGACGGTTACAGTGGGACGTGTCCTGCTTGGTGACTGTGGAACAGTCCAACCCTGTTGCAGATGTGTCCTCAGATTGGTTGATTCATTCATTTTTAAACGTGAGTTTAATTATCTCAGTGTCTTATTCACCAGGTTGTCTGTGTTTAGGCTCTAAAGCAAAGCGAAGAAAGCGGTAATGCCTCGAATGTAAAGAAATCTGGTCCATATCTGGTTTAATGAGTTAAATGTTTTAGTCATTTCAGACTTGTGGGAGTTCCAAAGCATTTCTCCCAGTGCAGTTGGCCCTATAGTTAATAAATGTACACGTATTTAATATTCATAAATTCTACTTGTGCTATGGTACTTTGCTCAGATGTTTTTTTTAGGGGTGCTTTCATGGTCAAACCATGTAAAGAACATTAACCCCTTAATCATGTCTTGATCATATCAGTCCAGAAAAGAGCTCAGACACGTCTTTGCTGTAGTGTTGTTATTTTTAAGTGATTAATCTTAAAGAAGTTCAGTTTCTTTTGTCTTGAGTTTTAATTTTTGGGACCCTGCTCACCCAGAAGTGTTTAATTACTTTCACAGCTTCAGCTCTCATGACAGCTTCTTCATTTCCTTCCTTCCTTCCCCCCGTTTGGGGGTCACTGTTCTCCTCCGTGCGCTCTGCCGGCTTGTCCCGGTCTGCAGGGGACCTTTGCTGATGGGAGTTCAGACAGTGCTTTCTTGTTTATTTTCCCGAGTTGTTGAAGGGGGGGGGGGCCCTGCTGAGGCTGATGCAGGGTCAGAACGTGTCAAGAGAGGCTGACTGCAGAGAAACGCATCAAAACATCATTGTTGGACCCAGCTGTGAGTGGTAGCCTGAGATATGACTCTGTGTGTGTGTGTGTGTGTGTGTGTGTGTGTGTGTGTGTGTGTGTGTGTGTGTGTGTGTGTGTGTGTGTGTGTGTGTTTCCAAGCTGTATTGCTGTGGTTTGTTCTCGGTGGTATACCCTTCATCCAACATTACATTATAGGTGTGAAGGATTAGAGTGATGCTAATTAAGAGGATATGGATAGAATGATGTCTCCCTGAGGTTGCAGAATCACTGCTGTGATGATAGCAGCCTTATTATTCATATATCAAGATATGCCAGCAAGCCTTTCATAACCATTGTGCCGTAAAGGCCACGTTCTTATTTCTACTGTGAATAATGTACATTTGGGAATTCTGACACCGACATAACGTTTGTTTTCTCTGAAAGAGAACCTTAAAGAACCACTTTAGGTGTTTGAGATAACGATGAAATACTTCTGCTCCCATGTTCTTACTGAATTTCTAAAACGCTCGTCATTAATACCAGAATGACTAAGTTACCGGCTCATCAAACGAATGAGGCGTTCATTGTGTCATACATCCATATCTACAAATACACAGGATCAAAGGAGGACAGGGAGAGGAAATGGGGGAGAGAGAGAGAGGCTGGAACCCTTCCAAATGTTCTGCTCCAGAATAGCTTCAAGGACAATCAGCTAAACAGTTGATATTAAGAGAAATGTGTGAAATCGATTGCTCAAGGTGTTATCTGTGCTGCAGAAATGAGCGGTGATTAGTCGAGGCTGAAGGAGTGTTCCACAGATGGGAGATGGATTTAATCGTAATAGATTTCACCGCAGTGCAGATCCAGGACGGTGACTCCGGAGTGAAGGAGTCTCTGGGTGATCCATCAGGAGAAAAGCAGCTGAGTGACTTTAAACTTTAAATGGAGACGTTCTCCTGCTCGTCCAGAGGCAGCTCACACTTGCTTTAGCAGCTCAGGAGGTGTGTGTTCTAGTGTTTGGGTTCTCCCACCACCGCAGGGGTCATGGGGCGTCAGCGTGACCCCAGAACGTGAGACAAGCACAGCAAATGGACAGTGGGTTAGAATGAGAAGGTTGTGTTGTTTACAAATGACGGCTGATAATCCAGATTTATCAACCAAGTCTTCTTCAGAAGTCATCTCTTAATGAGCTCGGCTCTGGTCCGATTTCTTCCCGGTTGCATAAAAACAAGCCTCGCAGCACTTAGGTCGGCTCTTCGTAGTGAAGAAGAGGAACCCTTGAGCCGAGCACTGTACCTACTGGAATGAGCCGAACATCTGGAAGCAGTTTTCCTCTGTAATAAATTAACCAAGTTTAAAGGATCAGATGTGAGATGTGAGACGTGGCTGCTTTCTGCAGGACACAGTACCGACACACCCCGTTCAGGCTTCTGTCCATCCTGCAAGGCAGAAAGTAAAGCTGAACTCGTCTTCTCCGTTTGTCGTGTTCCCTGCAGAAGCTCAAGCAGAAGAACCAGCAGCTTAAACAGATCATGGACCAACTGCGAAACCTCATCTGGGAGATCAACTCCATGTTGGCCATCAGGAGCTGAGACGCCACGGGCCGGAAGGAGGTCAGGGCTGGGTTGCTCACTGTGAACAGGTCACCACAGACCGGCTGAGAACACGGGAACGATGACGCTTTACACCTTCAGAGGTCACGGCGAGGAGGGAGGCGTTGATGATGGCAGAGGGTATTCTGTCTACCTCGATGAGACCTCAGTAGGAAACACATTCTCATTTGTTCATATCTGAACAAAAAGCTTTTATAAACGGCCCCTAAACTTTGAGAACACGCCCACGCTGTGGCTAAAAGGAACGAGTCTTGATCTAGTTTTAAGCTTCGCCTCATTCAGCTTTATTGATCTGCTTGTAATTGGACGCGGCCGTCAAGGTTCTGCTCCGATTAGACGTGTCACCGCCACCTTTAGGATTGTGCTTTACACCAAATCTTGCTCTCATGCTGAACTGTCACGCTGCAATCGTCTGTCTGCTTTCTGCTTCTGAAGCTTCTCCAAGTGGCTCCAAAGATTGTTAATCAAGGATTACATCAGGTCAGTTGTTTGAAGGATCTATGACTCTATAGTCTGATCTGTGATATTCGTGGCCTGTTTTACCTTTATGTGGTATATTCTCACCAAACATCCACAGAACTCCGCTGAGACTTTGACCTTTTAATTTATAGATTGAAATAATGCGATTCAGTATATCAGGAGAACAGTTTCTCCTGATGTTCTGCAGAAGGAACATTATTCAGCACCATAACTGATCAGGCGACTGTGCTGATTGTGGTTCTAAGCTGCTGCTGCTGCTCTAAGTGTGTGCAGAACCTCTCTATAGCTGTAGAACTAGAGGCTTGGATTTTTAATCATATTCCTTCCAAAGTCCTTTAAACTGATATTTCCTATTTAAGAGCTTGAATTTAATTACTCTGATTTATTTCCTCTTAATCTGCTACAGACTTTCATAGGTCACTACTTTATGATCAGTTCTGCAACAAATGTATCTATGTGCAATTTCTTCTAAATATTTCCATGTTGTGTTTTTATTCCACTAAATGTATTTACTTAACTGGTCTGGTTCCATGTTGAGTCTAGTAGTGAATTATAAAAAAGCGCTTTTAAGCATATTAAAACACAGCTCTGTGCCTGCATGTTTGAATATTCTTGTGTTTAGATGTGAGCTGAAGCAAACACGTGAGTACATGGTCCACGTCCATCAGAATGATACCTAGACGGATGTCAGAAACATGCAGGAGAGCTCTGGGAGCAAAGCTGGGCTCACACCGACCGTTTTGTGATGATGGGAGGGTGCAGGATACGCCCCTGGGTGAGCTGCCAGCTCATCACAGGGCCCTTGTGGGTTTGGTACCTTGCTCAAGGGTACATCAGCAATCCTCTGAATGCCTCCCGCTACTACGAGAGCACCTTCCCATATGCTGTCCGTAGCTTGAACTGAGCACCTTCTGCTTCTCAGCCCAGTCCTCTTCAGACTGAGCTACCACCGCCCTGCGTGTTATGAGGTCGCTGTCCTTGGGGAGTCACGGGAAGACCGATGCTGCACCAAGAAAGCTTTTAGCAGGGAAAAAGGGAAAATCGATGTCCTGAGCAGAATAAAACAAAGTCCTCCTCAGCTGTCTGATACGTGATGATCGCTCTGAGGGCAACGCAGCACTGAGCCCTTATTGCTGTGCAGGAGGGGGCAGGAGGAGGTCAAAGGTGGCCATGCAAGCGGCGTCACAGATAAACAACAGCCCTTTTATAATCAAATATGAGTTTAATTTTTTTTATTATAAATCATTCTTACAAAATTGGCATTTATCTATTTCATTTGTGACCTCTATAAAAGTCTTCTCTTAATTACAAGGTAGGAGGGAGCAGAAGGCATCGGGACCCCAGCGAGTCCTTCAACAAGCCATCGTGACACAGCCGTCGTCTGATAAATAATCCCAAACAGTGGTCATATATCGTCACCGTAGCAACGAAGATGGGGGTGACAATGGGGGGGGGGGGGGGTGCTGTCGCCGTTCGCCCACTGGAAAAGTCAAGACCGTCGGCATGTGAAGAACTTACACACCGATTTAAAGAAGAAAAAACAAAAAGGCACAAATCAACACGTTTGACATTTACACACATTTCGGCTTCAGCAGAAGCACAACTTGCATAAAGTTTAAGCCCTGATCCGATGACAGCGGCTGGTGCAGAGGTTTTCCTGGACCACATCAATCACACTCGGCTCTTCCTGCACATTGCGAGGCCTCGGCTGCGTCGCTCCGATGCACTAAGCTGCAGCAGAAAGTGAAAGTGAAAAAGTTTCCACCTGCTGTTTAGTGTTTCCCGTGTTTCGCTCAGCCTGCTCTTTATTGGGACTTTTCATTTTGTCTCCCACAGAGAGCCGAGATGGTGCAATCCAATTCCGGCTCACCGACGTATGCAGTGTTTTAAAGCCGTGTTATGAAAACTTTATGTCTCTCTTGGGGAGCGCCGCACCGGTGTGATGTATGCTTCTCTGGAAAACCAGTGCAGAGTGAAGCAGAACATGAGCTGTATGTTGGCATCTTTGTGGATTAACGTGCACAGCGTGAAGAAAATAAACTGAATAAATACCATTAACTCCCCTCAGCGATGCAGGATCAGTCTTCGCCGCAGCATCTCAAACGTACAGTCTTTGTCTTCAAAAAAATAAATATATGCCATGTATGTACAGAGCTGAGATGGTGGCGACTTGAAATAACTGGAGCTTTCGTCTGCAAAGCTGGTGGTTGTGGTTCCTTAACTGAAGTGACTATAATGCAAGAAGCGATTCAGAAACGATGGGGTAAAAACCAGGAACGGCATCTTTCCCACAATCACGTACCCCCCCACCCCCCCCAAGCGTAGATGATAATGAAAAATAAGAAGACGATGGCTACTGGCTGTGACATGATACTGAAATGGGCAACGGTGTCGCCACGTTTGACACGAACTCAAATGACAGAAAAACTCTGATCGTGTTGATGACAGACGTTGAGCTGCAAGACGTCCTGACAGAAAGGCCACTGAGAGCATGCTGCTTCATCCAGACTGCATTCCAGACGCCACATGCTACATGCACAGGCGCTACGATGCAGCTGCACAACAGGAGCCACACTGGGTTGGGGGGGGGGGGGGGGGCGTTAAGCATTTTATATCATTACTACTAATATAGTGTCACGTCATCAATTGTCTTCTTTATGTTGCTTTTATGACTTAAACGATGACCTTTGTTTAAGTTCAACATGCTCTCCATGAACTCTGCTGCTTTTTTTTTTTTTTTTTTTTAAAGTGCTTCAGATCCTTCAGGGTTAGAACCAGGCTTTGGTTCTGACTGGTCATGCTTAATTAGAGCGGATTCATCTTTCATTGAATTCATTTTCCTCCCACTATCAACACTTTATCTCACCCAAAGGTGTTGCTTTGATGAGCATTTTTCTCGTGTTTTTGGTTTTATGGATGTCAGAAATTGTCCAAAGCCAATAAAGGGGTTGATGTCAGCAGGAGGTTTGATCAGCACATGAGCGGTGATGAAAAGTGATAAAGGCGCAGGATGTTTGGGGGGTGGGGGGGGCAATGCATTCACCCTGATCTGTTAGAGGCCTCCAGCAACAGCACAGATTCCACTGAAGCCATATCATAAAATCTTTCATCAAGGTGCCCCAAGGTGGTGCTGATATGAGACTGTGGGAAACCAGGGGTGGGTTTAGGACTGGTGAAGTGATGGGATCTGAAGCCATGACCCTGATGGCAGAATTGGCCCACAAGCACTCCTCTGAAGTGATGAGCATGAGAAAAACACAAACTTCCATTTCCCCGTAAAGACACCGTGTCCAGTTCAAGCAGGCAAAACTAAATGGGAGAAACGAGTTTGGGTTAAAAAGCAACGTTCTGCTCCATTTCTTCCAGAAATGTTCGTTTTGTTCATTCCAGTGGAGGGAAAATGTACTCGTCTTGAGCTGATGGTCGGTTACAAGGGCAACATTTCAAGGCGTACACACACCCACAGACACAGACACACACAGAGCGACACACACGTACAGAGAGAGAGTGGAGAGTTTAAAGGGAAAAATAAAAGTTTAGTGGAAATAAAGTACAATTGCCTTGGTGAATATGGGACGATGAGCTGTGGAACATGATGTTATTCTAACGTCTCTCCGGGAGAAGAGCCCATTATGAAAGACCATTATTAGAGCGTATCGGCACATCAAGGAACGAGCAGGACGGACGAGATGTTTCGCACTTTCAGGACGTCATCACCGCTCCGCTGCAAAACCCTGCCTGGCCAGTAAGATGGGCCGATGTGGCTGTTTACTGTTTCTGCCTGAAGAGAGAAAATTTCTAAGATGAGTTCAAACCTCCCAGAGGTGAAAGGGGGCAGCAGTAACACTCGAGTGTTTCATCCCAACTGGAATAAGACCACCCAAAGAACATGCTTTTAGTCAAAGGCTCGATCGCCAATCCGGTTACATCCTGATGCGTTGGGGGTCGGGGGGTTGCTATGGGCAACCGGTGGGATTCACGGCGGGTGGGGCTGACGGGTTTTGCAGACACCTTTCCTCCTGCTGAGAGAGCAGGAGTTCTTCGTCAGTAGTGTGGCGCAGAGTGTTCGGCACGGATCGACTCGTCTCTCAGTTTGTTAATTCCTCCATTTTTCTCGGATCCGCTTGTTTTCCGTCGAGTCCCTGTGGCGGCGGCAGCGGCGGCGCAGCGTCTTCGGTGGAAGGCCGAGCCGTGGCGCCCGCCGCCCCCCAGGCCGTGGGTGTGCAACTCCTTCTGCCTTCCACAGAGTCTCTGTCGTGCGCCTCCCCCTGCACGGCGTCTCCGCTCAGGAGGCGTCCGTCCTGTCAGAGCCTCTCGATGTCCCTGTATTTCTTACGCAGGATGGAGACTTGGTCCTTGAACAGGACGGGGTCTAACCTCATCTGGGAGTGCACCAGCGGCATGCCGCCAAACCAGCTGGCGAACTTGTTCATGCAGGTTTGTCGCTGAGCAAAGTGGTCCGGATCGGCCCAGCGGGAAGCTCGGGAAGACTGGTGGGAACAAAAAAGGAAGAATTTCAGAGTTTTCTTGTGAGCTTTAATGCTTGAGAAGCGATTGTGGAGTGTGACATCAGTGAAGGAGCCGTTCTGGGATATTGGTCTTCAGACTTTACTACTATAGTGCAACAACAGTAGCATCACTGTTAACACTTATTAGAGAAGCACCGCATTAAAGTTGATCAGCAAATCATCAACTGATCAGCTGTGCGATAAATCACGGCTGCTCGCCTGTCTGCTCCGAGTGATCTATCCTGTTAACCTTCAGGTCATATTGAAGAATTGAACTGGAATAAATCATCTGTTGTCTGTTAAGCTGGTGACACACCAACGTCCCTGAGGTCAGGAAGTCTGAGCTGGGGTGGGGGGTGTACCTGTCCCATCATGGTCTCCTTGTACTGCTTCTTCTGCGTGACCTTGATGGGCGGCAGCTTCGTGACAGCAGACACCAGGAAGTTCATCAGGATGTCCTCACAGTTGGCCAGCTGGTCCACCATGTTCTTCAAACTTGTGGGTATGAATTTGGTGTAGAGATAATGGTAATACCTGTGAGGAAGAGGAGCGGACTAAAAAGAGGGCAGCGAGTGTCTTTCTGCTCAGTTGGAGGCTTTTTCTGTTAGACCTGCTGCTTCTGCTACATGCCTCAGAACCTTACAGTGCAGTTTACATGGTGCTGATGAAGGTTTCAACATGCATGTAGATAGTAAATGATATAGTCCACTTCTAATTACTGGCTGTGCCCTGATTGATCTGAAGGCCACAGATGACTGCAGAGAGGCAAACAATACGTGGCAGATATTTGTGTCCCAGGAGGAAGTCAGGAGGCGTCAGCAGACCGATGGTCCAGTTGGGGTTGGATCGACTGAAAGCGATTAAATGTGTGGCTGCAGTAATTAGCTGCCTCCAGCCTAATGGAGGGTTTCCATCGCAGCTGACTGACGCCATGTTAAAACCGAGAGCACGAGTGAGTTCAGGAACTGAGACGGACTCGCGTCACATCACTGGAGGAGGACCGTGACGAGACCACTGTACCTGTGGTAGATGGCGGCACCGGTCAACACCATCGAGTAGTCGTTGGTCCATTTGGATGTGTAGCCCCAGCGCTCCTTGTTGCTGTCCCAGAAGTGGCTTCTTGCAGGGTAACCTACGATTCTCTCTGGAAAACTCTGCCAGACGGTGAAGGCGAAATCCACCTGACACACAGATACACAATGGTCACACACACACACACACACACACACACAGCATCTTATGCATCTGCAACTTCTACAGAAGTGGAAGTTCTTGAAGTTTATCTGAACAGGATGATTCTTTCAGTTTTGTTGGTATTTATTCTAAAGTGACGTTCACGGACAGCTAAACAGGAAATTCCAAGCTTCTGGGTATGTTGGCTGATGTTTTGTTTCGAGCCGTGAACAATTTTCTTTTTGGATTTGTTTGTGTTCTCGCTCCCGCTGTGTTGACAGTAAAACTGTGAGTGGGCTCAGCGTTTGGGACTTGATGTTCCTTTTCAGTGCCATCGCAATCTTTGGTACAATCGGCAATTCAGATTCAGCATCTGGCTTCCCATGGTGCTGTGCCAAAAGCACCGGGGAAGAGTCCCAGCATCATGAGAAAAACCAGAAATGCCTGGAACATCTCAGTTGTAAATCAGGAGGCTGATGCAACCTCTTCTAATCAGTCCTTCTTGTGCGCTGGTGTAAAGTCAACGTCCACAGTTTTCATTCCTGAGAGGCAGCTCCACAAATGCACACCAGCCGAATGTCTGGCGGACACCAAAACAGGAAACACAAACCTCTGTGGTGGACAGCACGGTGTCTTCGTCCAGGCTGAGGACAGCGTCAGTCACGATGGTTTCATAGGGCAAAAAGCGGCTGCTCATCACCTGTGGGAGGAAGTGACCTCAGTCAGATTTCCTGTTTCAAACGTGTCATCTTTCATGATGTACACTTCAAATGTTCACAAACAGTATAAAACAGATGATTAAATGCACAAACATCGTGAGTTTATTTTATATATGTTTAGAATCTGACGTCAGCTCAAAATAATCCAGATAATCAAACTTAACAAGGTCCAATTTCCACCCCCACATCCTTTTACTAATCTTGGAAATTCCAAAAAAGTTTCCCAGGGTTGGAGGGACCCAGTAATCACTTCCTCATGTCCTGAGTCAGTGAACACAAGGTTTTCCTTTGGATATATTTTGGGATGGAAGCAGCATGACTCAACCAGGCTGTGAAGCAGTCATGTGACGCCACTGATTCCACTGCTGTAGGAATCCTGCTCTGCTGCATGTGTGAATACCGAAAACTCTGGAGGACAAAAGCAGCTGGAGACAGAATCGGTGCAGTTGAGCCTCATTCTGGGAGGAATTCAAGAATGAAAGCTTTATAAATTTTTAATGACTGCTGATAAATGATGATGAGACGTGCGGGAAGCCACAACATCAACAGATGGCGGTGCGTGTTTCCGTGACAGCTGAGCCTCGTCCTTCCAATTGAAATCAATAACATCAGGCAGACCTAAATCATGTGTCCTACACGGCTCAGATTTACCGTCTTCTGTGTGTATTTAACAGCAAATGAAACTAAACCCTGTCATGCCTGGTCAACCCAGTTACTGGAAACGCAGCGCGAGTGTGACTGGTGGGAGGATGTGGGGTCACACTCTTGAGATTATTTACATGAAAACTATTTGGTGTGTTGAAAGAAAGCTCTGATGCATCAACAGTGGCTTCCTGTTGAAAACCGGGGTTCTTGCTGTAAGCTGGGTGCGAGCTTCATCTCAAACTGCCTCCCACACCAACCAACCAGCCATTTAATGGCAGACACAAAACGCTGCAAAGACCGGCGGCCTGATTACTCAACGCCGCTCTGGCAGATAAAGAGTTCTTTAGAAAGTGCACCTGAAAAGGCCACTACATTAACATGTAAGTTCATTCTGCCAGGAGACTAACTGCATCTTCAACAAGCTGAGTTTAGATGTTACTTGTGCAATGATGCAAACGGTGCAGAAAGCATCCAAATCAGCATGAATAATTACTTAAACTCTGCTTTATTATTGCTTTACCCCCCCACCCCCCACCACTGGGGGTCAAGACTCTTTCCTCCCACAGCACTAATGATTTTCAGGGCAGAGAAGTCTTCAGAAAGAATCATTATTCAGCCTGATGCGATGGGAAAACGGGACAAAAATGCAGCTGATGTTGATTCAAGGCCGTCGGAGCTCACAGCTGCTTCGTCACACATCTGCTGGGCTTCGCTCCACCAAACAGGTCACATGAGGTGGACGTGTGGAGATATTATTACTGCAGTAAATGTATGCAGAGAAACTATCTAGTTTAAAAAAAAACCCAAAGCAAAGCCTTTGTGGTACAGTCAGAGCAAGAGAGATGAGAGGAAGAAGAAAAAGGAGGATGAGACGCTGGTGTTTTCAAAGCCCAGATGGTTTGTAATGCTAGAAGTGTGAAATATTAGCCTGAGGCCTCCTGCTGCTCTCCAGGACTGAGCTCCTGCAGCAGAAAGCTGCCTGCAGCTCTTCACCTCCTCTCTGAAGGACAGTGGAAAACCAGCACTTTCTGCACATTCAACTAGTTGTGGGTGGTGACGGTGGTTAGCGGGTGGGGGACGGGGAGGAGGGGGGGTGGTTTGAACTGAGTAAATCCAGGTTAGGAATACCGATGATTTCAACCTTGAAAGGTGAGCGAAACTTCCTGCAGGAAGGTACAAGTTAAGACCGACGTGTTCAAGTTAAGAGTCAGGAGTCAAAACAGAATGACGGGACAGCCAATACGGACGAAAAAAAGAGTGGAAGTAAAGGGAGGAATATGTTGAAAGAGATGGTGAAGAAAGGAGAGAACTAAAGGAAAAGATTTTTTTTAAAAACCCTCTTTCACTGTGGAGTAGAGGAACACAGCTTGGCTCACCACAGTAAACGCACCAAACCACAGGCTCGCTCGCACACACACACACACACACACACACACACACACACACACACACACACACACACAGAAGACAAGTACACTACGCCTACTGTAACAGCCTGATCCCGCCTGTGGTGACTGACAGCCTGGGAGAAACCACTCAGGGCAACGGGGGGAGGGGAAACCATAAACGGAGCTGTCTCAGATCGCAGGTGATTCCGTTTAATGTGAGCCCTGACAGCAACAACCAGAGGCAAACATCAGCTGGTAGGTCCACATGTGACCTTTGACTTTGACAACAAACCCGCCACACAGCCGCGTCTCCCTCCAAACAGTAATGAGGCTGTCACAATAAATACGCGGGGTTCGGGCCAACGTCTCGCTGCAGGGTCCAAGCTATGGGATAAACATGCGGCGTTGCAGTGTCAGTCACACTGTAGAGAAAATAAACGCTTCTCTGTTTGCCGAGATGGAACCAGTAACGTTAACGCTGAAGAACGGCCCTCCAGCTAAAAGCTAAATGTTTTAGCTTGCTGGATGAGCAGCTGTTCTCACCCCCCTTTGGAATCCCTTAACATCTCTGCCACCGTTTCCAAGCTGTGTGCAGAGCAGAACATTGGTGTTGGTGGAGCTGAGTTTTCAACTTTCTCTTTTCGTTGCAGATGAGAGTTCTGTTGATGAGTCCGCATGCTTTTGATGCGTGAAAAGACTGAAAAACTCCACCTCTGTTCTTCCCACTCTGAACTCTGTTAATCTGGGGTCACACTTCCAATCTGCTCATTTCCTGTTGGAAAATGGAGCGTGATATTTCAGGTATAATGACATATATGGGTTTCTATAATACCCAGCTTATCCGTTTAACACCTGATAAATAAGGCAAAGTTGCTGGTTGGTTGTTTAACACCAACCATAATCTTCAGCTAGAGCCCTGAACACATGCAATAATGAGATTTGAGTACAAACATGGATGAGAGGATTAAGGTTTATTAGGAGGACTACGAAACAACCCAACCTGGAGCATATATGAGGCTGTGTTTTGGATCTTGGGCATGGCTTCTGGGCTGGATATTGATTCTGTTTAGTTTAACTGCACTTTATTTCTTCAAAGCAGCTCAGTTTTTATTATTATTTTGCAGCTATTATGATAAAAACTAAACACAGTGTACTAAATATATTCAATTAAATTAATGCCATTATGTGGTTGCACACTATGACCTCCTTAACTTTGAATACGCATCAGCCTCCCAAAGTATGATTCCATTACTGAGCCTTAATTAAAACCAGTCCAAACATCATCAAGGCAAAATCATTTCAAACTCATTGGCTTTTACAAACCCTAAGCAGCACAAGTGATTCAGTTAAGAGTGGACACGACGCGCGAGGAGTCTTACTTTATTCTCTCCCTCGATGACGATGACAGGCACTGAGGTGGCGGGCCAGCGGTGCTTGGCGGGCAGAGGCTTGTCACAGTTCCACAGGACAATAATCTGAAGGAAAGAAGAAAGGGTTGAAGAAACCTGGGCCATACGACAATGGAGCCAGTTCGGTTTCCTACAGCCTAAACTGGCAGCGCCTCATTGAACATGCGACGCATCTGTGACCTGCAGCGAAGCAAACGTCACTTTATTACAGTCTGATTATTATAGAGCTGGCGGGGTCGGGACAGTTATAGTGGTCGGAACAATTCAGCCCATAATCAATCATGTCACACTGTCAGGATTCATTTTTAGCTACCAAATGTTAGCGGTTGCGGTTCGCAGGGTCGATCTACCCTGAATCTGCTGGTGCTTTCCTGTAGGATTGCATCGTGCTATATATGACCCTGGTTATCCAAGCTAAAGGTCAGAGGGCATCAAATAGAGTTAACCTTCTGCTCGCTGACATCTTTAATATTCCTCAAAACACACACACCAGATCACAGATGAACATCCGAAAACCTTTCTGTTCACAAACGTCCCTAATTTGATTTATATGATAGAAGATGTTTGTTTAAACCACCTCATTACCTTAATAATCACTATCAATCATTGTTTTACCAGTTTTATTTTAAATGATAAAGATTAGCTCTCATTAATCTCATTAATTAAAAGGATTAAATATGGATGTAATTGTATCGGTTTTTTTGCTTTTAATAAGAAAGTCAAAGTAGCTTCATATCCCAGGAAGCAGGACTGAAACACCAGGTCAGGAACCAAAGCAGAAACATTCCTGTCAAGCTACATCCGAACCATCTTCCTTTATTAATTTTCAGTTGCTGAGCTAACGTGCGCTTATGTCACAAGGCTCCATCCCAGCGGACATGCGGATGTTGTTCTAATGTTCGGCACAAAGGCCGACATCAATATTAACACCAAATTAGAAGCTGTGAGGCATTTAGACCCCTTTGTTAAGGTGATGCTCAGACCTGTGAAAGGTAAAAAGAATGACACCCAGTGGCTGGATACACACCAACACATTGTAACTGTTATGAAAGATGAATGAAGTGTTGGTCAGATACAGATGGGTGAAGGGTCCTAACATTAATCAGCACTTGCAGGGCTCCATTTCAGCTTGATTGCAAAGACAGATGGTGTGTGTGTGTGTGAGCGCGTGAGCTCAGCAGGCCTCTCGGCCCGCTGCTGGTGTGCACGTGCACCTGCCTTTGTGTGAGGTGAAGAAAAATGAAGAGGAAAGCGTTGGTGCAGGAAACACTTTGTGCACAAACGCAGCCAGCAGGAGGCCACTGCTGTGTCAGAATTCAGAAAGCTTTTTTGTGTCCAATTTAGCCTCAGCTACACTTCGTTCTTTTACTCTCCTCCTTCCATTCACTTATTTATATCCGTTGCCTCATCCACTCATGACCCAGCAGCAGTACACTCATTTCTTCCTTTTTTCTGTCAGCAGAGAGGAAGAAACCCCCCAGCGGTGTACCTGGCTCACCACTTTACATGCACAGCCCGATGAGCATGTAGACAAAAACAGAGAGGAGGTGGCGTTACTCGTTCAACCTTCGGATATGAGTAAGCGTCTCTAAGAATAGACCTGCTGTCCTTTTGAAAACAAGCGTGCTTTTTTCCCTTTGAAAGTCAGGCTCATCCGGGATACTGTATACACTTAAGGTCAAAGGTCAGGCAAAGCCCAGGATTACAATAGGCCGCTGGTCAAATTAGTTGCGTTTATGATGTGTACCTGTGCACAGTACTGGGACTTGGCCACAGCTAGCAGAAGCTTGAGGATGGGCTGGGACTGGGACACCAGCGGGGAGACGGCGTGGATGACCGCTGTGAACTTGGCGTACGGTCTAATACCTGCAAAACAAGAAGAAGGCTCATTAATGCAGTTCAGGGAGCATCAGTGAGTCAAAGACTCCTGCCCAAAACATTCAGAAGTACTTTTATATGGAAGGTTCATGCTGAAGACGAGTCTGGCAGCAACACAACAAAGATGAGTCAACTGTCAAGGATGAAACTTTTCTGGCCAGATTTAAAACATTGGATTAATGTGAAGAAGCTCTTGATCACCCCCTGAGCAGACAACTCAGAGCTGATGTGGCTTTAAATTTGCCCTGATGTCATGCTGGAATGAAGTAACTGAAGCTGAAAATGAGCAGGAAATAAGTTATTGGCTAAGACGGATCATAGAGGACGTCCAACTTTTCCTAATTTAAATCTAATCTAACCACGGCCAACAAAGCGTGACAAAAACAGGAGAGGCAAAGGTTTGATGCGTGTGTATATGTGTGTGTTCACCAACACCGAAGCTTGAATTTTATTCCCTTTAAATAAGTTCTGTAGGCTAAAAATTGGGTGTGTTTGTTTGGTTTTTTTCACCAGTGTCAAATGTGAATGTGTAACTAGGCCCCACAGCCACATTCATGAAATATGGAGAGAAAACCTGCAGCAGAATAAATATGTGGAGCAGTTCTCAAATGTTGGACGTGTAGCCTTCATTCCGCCTGCATGACGTGATGCTAAGAGCTCCTGTAACACAAATACACATGATCCAGCTCTTTAGGCCAGTTAGCAGCTTCGCTGCTTACCCAAGACTCAGAAAATGTAGCCCAGAGTACCTCAGAGCTGGTTTATGCATGTGTGTGTGTGTGTGTGTGTGTGTGTGTCTGTGGGTCACGTATGAAGACTTGTTGGGAACTGTAGGGCTGCAGCAGCAGCAATACCACAGCTGGCTTGAAAACCAGCGACCTACGAAGTGTGCACGTGAACGTGCACCTTGGTACGCGTGTGTGTTTCAGCAGAACTAATACAAACATCCATCAAAGGTCCATTCCTGAGCGCCGCTCGCTGAGGCTGGAGGAGGGCAGTCGATCAGGGCTGGCACCCATAATTCTGCTGTTCTGACAAGGTCCAATTCTACGCTCAGGCAGCACCGAAGCGCCTCTCTGGAGCTGAACCTTCCTTATGAAGCCGTTAGCATCGCAGTAGATGCGACCTAAATCTGAGTCTGGCACATGAATCCAGAAGGGGTCAGGAGCAGGTTTCACCTGCTCCTGGTTCCCGAGGACCTGCTGAGAAGGTGCAGCCTGAGAGAATCTGTCAGGAATGAGAGCAGTGAAGGGTTCACCGATCCGGATCTACGAACTGGTTTGTGTGTTTTCTGCTGACCCAATGTGGCGTAGTAGAAGGGGAAATCTCCCAGGTGTCCAGAGTACTGCGGCAGGACGAACAGGCCCCCGGGGTGGCTGTTCCACATCAGGGGACTTCTGGAACTGTGCTCCAACACGCGGTCCTGGATGATCTGGACACACATGGCACGACAACGTTTTACAACCCAACGTCCAGGAGGACCCATTAGAAACAGTCAATGAGCCTCGTTTCCAGGCTGGACACAAACCCTCTGACCAGCGGAGCTCTTGTTTGTGAACAGCTTGTGCTGCTTCCATTTGTTGTCTAACGACAAAGAAACATTAATGATGAACTTTAACGAGGAACATAAAGGAGAATCTCAGCCATTCTTCTGTCAGCTCTTAACTTGAGCTTTTATAGCTCCAGTCCTCTTTGATAGCCCTGCCGGTTTTCTATAATAAAACTCTGAACTGTAACCAGCTGTAAAACCTTGTTAATAACAGCTTTATTTTCCTGGGATTGAATGCAGCAGTGGGATGACAAAAGTCGGAGTGAATACAACCTCAGGAAAACCACCCGAGTGAGGTCAGAGGACTCAACATAAAGGAACTACATGTTCCAGAGAGCGCTCTTGATCAATAAACCTTGTAAACACAAAATGTGCCACCACAGCAGGTGAAAATCATCCAAGAAGCTACCAAGTTATTCAAAACCTGTTAGAGGATTCGAGCGGCTTTGAAAAGGAAGTAAAAGTGAGTCTGTAGGCGTTCGATAAAAGTTAGAGGGCGGCTGAGCGTGTGGACGTTTGCGTTCTATCACCTCAACAGCAGCTATTGATTAAGGTCGACAAACTGAAATAAATCTCAGCTATCGTGCAGCTTTTTCCAGCAAAGGAACCAAACTGTTGTTTTATTCCAGGTCGTCTTTTTTTTTTTTTTTTTGAAAAGGTTGAAGGAGCCTTCAGACCTTCAGCCTCAGACCAGTTGAGTGCTTGGACACCAGTTGGGAAGTTCTGGTCAGTCCAACAGCAGAACGGACACGGTGGGATTTATTATCCGAGGAGTTTAGGAGGGAAAACCCACCACCAGCTTCACTTTTAATGACTAATGATTCATTAGTTTCACCCAAATCCAAAAGCTGAATGTATGTTTATGCATCAATGATGGCTGACGGTTGTTAAAGAGTTTAATGGCGGAGCCGCAGGGGGCTGCTGGAGCAATATTGACGGAACAGAAAGTTCACCATTATGGGGTCTTTTGAGGGGGCAACGAGGAAAATGGCGCTATTTTTTTCTCCAGCTGTGTCTCTCAGACAGTCGATAACTGTCGATTTGCCTCAGCCGCAGACGAACTCCCAATCCCTTAACTTCTCTGTAAAAACACTTAAATACCACCTTAGAAAACCCACAGCCTTTACGCCTCACGAGGGGCGATTCTACACGCTCGGCTGCAGCTGCGTTTCCCCGTCAGCAGCCCTACAGCCAGGACATGATGGACGAGCCAATCTCTGCCCCGAACAGCCACAATCAACCAATTAGAGCATGATAGATAAATCCCGGTTCTCCTGTAACATGTGGCTGTAGCCACCCTTTAATAGGCCAGTTTATTAGGGCTACTCGCAGCACACCCAATATTGACCTTGTGACTGTCTGCTTCCTTTCGCTGTATGATATGATGGATGCGTTTCCTCTGCAGTCCACACACACACACACCCTCTCACACACACACACACACACCCTTCTACTTTGACATAGAGCATCACAGAGCTGTGGCATCCATTATTTGTTGTTTGAATTATTCAATGAATTTAAACCCATTACCACATAAGAAATATTTAGTACTATTTAAGTGTGTTAATGAGTATTGGTGTTGATAGCACAGATTTGTGGGAGCTGGGGTGAACAGGCATGCGTGTGTGTTTGTGTAGGTGTATGTGTGTGTGTGTGGGCTCACACAGTTTGGATTAGAAAGTGTTTGTGTGTACGTGTCTAAAGAGATACGTACGCAAGAATCAACACAGACCCGCAGTGAAAAGGTGGAGGAGGAAGAGGAGCGGGGTTGCAGCCTCTCGACACGATGAATAAACCATGTCGCTCGTTATCTTGCTGGCTGCCACGGCGACGCCATTTACATGTGTCACCCCTTCTCCTCTTCATCCTTCCCCCTACCGCTCTGCTCTTTTCTTACAGGACAGCCAGTCAGGATTAAGTGTTTAACACACCCACAGCCCACACACACACACTCGTGCACACACACCGAGCTCTATCTGAGAGTCCTTTTTACGAGAGTCACCTCTGTCTTGACAACATGTCACCGGGGTTAAGCTCAGGCAGGCGGTGCCACATATCTGAGCTGACATGCCTCGGTACCCATACAGAGGTGTGTGTGAGTGTGTGTGCCTGGTGTGTGTACATGTTGAGATGAGACATTAACTACTAACCAGATCACAGTGATCTATCATTATTACTTGAATGCTGAAGCTTTTGTAAGTTTTGCCAGTACTCTGGAATTTCATTGGAACATAAAGCAAAAATAAAACTTTTCAATCTGATAGTTTCTCATTTTCTACATTATTCTAGGAGGTTTATTGTTGTAAACTGGATTTTCTTCCCCCAATTGATGTTGCTGAAGTATGAATTTTACTAACATTAATGACATTGATTTTCTTGCAAAGTTGCAGCTGCACAAATATTTGACTTTTTTCATTTAAAGATGTTTCATGATCTTCAATTGTTCCAATAATTCAGCAGTGAGGGAAACAAACAGCCCGCGTCCAGAAACCCTCTGTTAAATTTGCAATGCTAGCTGAGAGCAAAAGCAGTTAAATAAGACAGACGACTCTTGGTCAGTGTCTGGTGAGCTGACAGCATCCAGATCCACACAAGGTTTAACTATGACTCCAGAAAACTGGGATACAGGAGGAAATCCACCGGGAGATCGAGAGCTCGTGCACATGTGCGCGTGTGTCTGCGACAGCTCACCTCCAGGGTGGTCAGCACTATCTTTTCCACAGAGGAGAAGTAGGCCTCCCACAGGAACTGAGTCTGCTGTCTGAGGGACAGGATCTTATCCTGGTGGATGGAGTGCACTGTGGTCGGGATCTGCAGACGACAAACAACAGTCAGCACAGTCGGAGCGGGGGCAGACGGTCCAGAGGACGTTCACGCTCTCCCAATGTCAGTCAAATCAGGTAGGGAAACGGATACCAGAAGATGCTGCAGGTTAAATGGATAATGTGCCGTTCCATGTTTGAAGCTACAAAGAATCCTCACTATGAAGCATATTAAGAGCTCCAGCGTTTTTATTCCAGAAGTTAATATCTGAAACTTTCACACACGTTCTACATCCTGATGAATAAAATCAGTGTATTAAAGATATTCTAACTAAAGAGAACAGATACATCTCCTCTGCCCATCAGGACATCAGGAAGTGCTCGGATGATCGCAGACCTCTCCCGGCTCACTCAGACGGAGCGCCGGTGTTATAAAACTCAATGTCAAACAATATTATTAGACACTTCAGTCAAATTAGGATTTAATGGGCATATAATTACTTTCCTCCCCATGAAGCTCAGGCAATCCCAGCTAAATCCATTTGCTCTTTCTATTTATTTGCAGGCTCATAATAATGTAAAACTCTGAGTGACATTTCCAAATAGTCAAGGACTTGTTACGCCGTCTGAATCTCTGTTTAGCTGGGAAACAGCATAGGAGGGAGCGCCGCGGCGCTCAGGATGCTGACAGCTGGAATAAAAACAGCTGCCGCGTGTTTGGCTGAGCGACTGGTTCTGTCGGGTTTGCGTATCAGGCCGTTACCTGGAGCAGCAGCCTCTCGTCGCCGATGACCGCCGCTGTGTTCCAGTCGATGATCTCGGAGAACGGCAGCTCCCAGCCATTACTCAGCATCACCGGCACACATGCAGCCTGCAGGAGACACACACACACACACACAGAGAGAGACACAGACACACACACACTTCAGGATGGATGTTGAAAAATCTGCACAGCCTCTTGTTATTAAAGCCTTATATTTTGTGAGACAGCGTACAAATAAAGCTTTTTAAAATGGAAACAAAACCAGTTATTCAACTGTCCCATCTGGGCAGCCGTAGACACTGAAGTAACGTGTTCAATTCCATCGTCGTCACCAATCTACTTGAAAATATCCATAAAGAACAGGAGCAAAGATAAAGTCTTGGTCCATGTTGATCAACGGCTCAGTTGAATCTAACATCAAATGCACGCACAGCCGGCAGCATCTCAACCATCAGATAATCAGAAATAAGTTCCAACGTAGAATCCAGATAAGGCTGCAGCAGCAGGGAGGTGCTGATAACTGATGATTTCAGTCTCACATTGGAGAGCAGATCAAAAAGAAGATGTGAAAAATAGCAGTTTAAAGGTTAAAATAAATAGAGAGTGTGTCTCCACTCACTCACTCCTTCAGAACAGACATTTCTTAGCAAAACATTGGCACAGTAATGAAAAACACTCATTTAATAATTACTCTCGGGAACATTGTCCTTCTAAAACATTCACAGCAAACAAGTAGAATTCAGCTATTTCAGAATAGAGATTCATTTATTTTAATTGCCTAGACAAACATTCACTCAGTATTTATTGAAACAATCGTATTCATGTAGTTCAACGTCACCAGAACTATTAAAATCTTAAAATCACACTATTCTAAAAGGGAGGGAGTCCTTATCATGTTATTACATCGTTATTGAACAATAAGGATAGGTAAGTATAAAAAGGTCCTAAAAGCTGCAATAATGTCAGGAAAATGTTTAAGGAGCTCAATGTCACCTCTGGATTGGCCCTGGGCTGGATGGAAGGATGACAGCAAGGAAGAGAGCTGCCTGTGTGTGTGTGTGTGTGTGTGTGTGTGTGCGTGTGTGTGTGTGCGTGTGTAATGAAGGCTATGTCAGCTCCAGGTCATAAAGGTGTCACCTAAACCAGAGGTTTGTCCCTCAGTCTCTGTAAACAGATATAAAACTACCACAACCCACCACACAACACCCCCCCGCCCCCTCCTCTATATATATTCCATTTAAATTTCTTATTTCATGGTCTTTAATCAGTGGACAGTTCTGTGCCACATCTATTTCATTCTTTTGGTTTTAATTCTAAACAGGACAAACGTGTCAGAAGTGATGAAGCTGCAGTCTTAACGTACGAGTCCGGTGTTACCTGGAAACTGCTGTGACCATCTGCCTGAAGATGTTGTTTGAACCCTGCTTAACTCACAGTTCCACACAAGTGTTCCGCTCTCCTCAGCATCACCACTGCACTGTCCTTTACCTCTCCTTGCCTCCCATACAAGTGTGCTTATCTCACTCTCACTCCCACCACACACACACTCCCCCCCCCCTCCCCCCCACACACACTCTGTCCTCTTTACTGTGACTCTGAATTCATAACTGAGAAGCAGACAGAGCATTTACAGACTCTCCGCAATCTCTGCTTGAAGAGGTGTGTGTGTGTGTGTGTGTGTCTTTTACCTGCAGCGCCTCGAGGAAGCGAAAAGAACCCAGCCGTCTGCCCCGGGGCACCAAACAGAAGGTGGAGTTGTGGAGCATCTCTTTGTAGTCGTACCTGCGCAGACACAAGCAGGAAACCGTCTCAGTCTTCGCAAACACATTTTCAGACCAATAATCCACTAATGTGGCCGTGGCTGCCGACAGCTGCTGACTCTTACAGTCAGTCACATTGCGTTAAAGAGAGCCTGCGGTCCACACACTCCTGCCTTCTCCTCCTCCCTCGTCATCCCTCCATCTCTCCACCGAGGTGGAGCGTATTGCTCTGCAAACAGGGTGATCATCCCTGTCAGAGGTAATGAGCTGTGAGTGACACCTGCTTCCACCATACTCTGTGTGTGTGTGTGCACGTGCACAGAGGTTTACACAGATGGACCCAGGCAGACAGAACACTGACTGTCTCGCGTGCGCAGTATTTGTCTTCTATTCTTTATCACGCTCGTGCACGCACTAGAACACACGCCGACGCACAACCGCTACGATTTTGGGCCAAAAAGCCCAACCCACCATTTCAAGCTTTTCATTCATAACAGACGATTTAAATTTAGAGTTTCGTAGACATGAAGGCACAGTGTGTTTTCTAATTATGCACATATTTCTGCAGTATTACAGAAATAAACATTGGGACTTTAAATATTAATAGAATTAGCTTCTAATGACTGATGTTACTGCAGATTTATTCATCACAATAGTTGGTGAGAAAGAGGAGGAGTAGCAATATTTCTTTGTAAAGAAATATTGAATTGTTACTAATTTAATTGTGTTATTTTTTTTGAAGGGGTATAGAAGGGAATGAGGACTCATGGGGGCTGTTGCAGGTTGGGGGTTAAGAGACTGGTGAGGCAGAAAATCCTTTTTCATTTAACCATAATCTATACAAGGTGAAGGTTGCGCGACTCTCCCTCTTTTATTGATGATGCAGGATGTACGGCAGCCTAGACACATTGTGACAGACAGGCTGCTGAGCATCTCCTGTCGGTGTTTGAGGACTCACGTGCACGTGCACCCACAGTCTCCCAGTCAGCTGTACACCGTTACATCGATACTCATCACCCCTCCTCTGAATCTGGGCTGGTTTTTTAACATTGCGTGTATTCTATGGTGTTTAGTGGAGTATTTTTAATTTCCTGCAATTTGAACTCGTGTTTTGAGCTAAGTGGCAGAATTATTTATTTAAATTACACATCTGGAATAGCATTAGCTACCATCAATGCTATTGGAGCCACTTTGACCGAACTTCCCATGGTTTGGATGATTCTTCAGGCGAACTCTACTGGTTTGCACTTCACACAGGTTTAGAGGCCTTAACTTTTACTATCTGTCCTGCGTTGCGAGTCAAGTGGAACAACATCTCAGCCTCTCATGTGACCTTGAGTTTGTAGCGAGAAACAACATTAGAGCTGCGCGCCTGCAGGCTGGGCCCGTGTGTATATTTGCATTTTTCTTTGTGAGGCCGATAAAGGAAGCAGATGTGTGGGAATGGCACACTGGAGGGGTTTCACCATCGGAAATGATCCAGCAGAAACCGGACCCAGAAGCTGGTATGTGCAGCAAAGGCTAGCAGGTGACCCCCGTGCATGACCCTGCTGCTCGGCACCCACTGGCGCACCTGTGTGATCGCGTCCTACAACTGTAAAACGCCCACTCAGTGGCAACGTCTGATACACAGTTGCTATGACAACCTGTCATTTGGTGCTGCCATTTGCAGCATGGATTTTTATTTAAATTTCAGCATTTTTTTAATTTTTTTTTAATGTAGGCTCATCACTTACACGGGATGGTCAAATGTACATGCAAAATAGGAGACACTAGAAATGAGGATGAATTTGTAACAGCAAAAACAAAATAAAAAAACCCACCAGCTCAATGTTCCCCTCTCAGTGCAAGTATCATCTAGTAAATACGTTGGCTGCCAACAGATCCTTTGGAAACAGCACTGAGAAATGTCGCACAATTAAGACTCACATTAAAGTTAGTCAGGAACAACCACATGTAAGCGGAGTTTACTTTGTGTTCCCAGCAGATGCCTGAAGTGGACCTTCAGAGTGAAGCTATAAAACCTAAACGAGCCTCAAGTAAGCAGAGGGACAAAAATCTCATTTATCACTTAGGGAGGCTGGAGCTGTTAAGTTCACAAAAAAACGTAGTTTAGTGAAAAGTGCACCAACGCTTTTGAAAGGAAACCTGTTCTGGTGATTTGTGGACAACTGGGTGTCATATTTTCTCCTCAGTAATGACTGACTGATTCATCTCCTGCACATGAAAATGAACTTCAAGTTGCAGCAGTTGCCCATGAGAGAATGTAAATGTTATTTATCATTATGGATGTCAGAGCACAGATGTGCTCATTTGTCTCCTAAATAACTCCCAAACAGTCTAAGGACAGATTCCAGCAGTAATTAAACAGCAGCCTCATATTTGCCATAAACACAAGCTGAAGCATATTGCTGTGCATGTTCCCGTGAGAGCACAGCAGATGTGCTGGTTATGTGAGCTCATGGACACAAAGGGGGGCGAGCTGCGTGCTTGCATTCAGGATCGCAGCCGCATATGTGTGTGTGTGTGTGTGTGTGTGTGGAACAAAGATAATGTGTGCACATATGCGAATACAACAAGATATGAACTTTGGAGCCACATCTGTATTTGTGTGTGTGTGTGTGTGTGTGTGTGTGTGTGTGTGTGTGTGTGTGTGTGTGTGTGTGTGTGTGTCTACCCTGCAGCTGTGAGGAAGAACGAGTCAGCATCAGCATGTGTGCATCTGGATGGATGCCTTTATAAATTTCCTTTAAGCTTCCTCCTCCTCCTCCACTAGTTTGCAATCTGCATCAAATCCATTAACCCAGGCAGCACTCATTAGCCAGTTTATACTAGTTCTAATTGGACTTGTGGATTGGAAGAGGTGAGAGATCCTCTTCATCGCACCAACAGGTCCTGCTGCCTTGCAGGTCGGTCCTCACACACACTGCCGATCTGACACCACCGTGGCCGCTCTGGCTGGAGGTTCTGGGTACAATGAGGAGTTTCTTATAGAAGGTTTCAGAAGCAGGGCCAGACCCCACTGCAGGCCCCCGCAGGCTTCATGCCCATGTGTGATTGTGCACTGCATTTCCCCAGAAACAGGCTGAAGACTAGAGCTTCAGATGTGCATCAGCTCAATTCTGGCTACAGCACAAGTGAAATACTCAAGTTCAATGTAAAGCACTGATTTTATTCTAGGGACTGGGTGACATCCTGGAGTATTCGCCAACACAACTGGTGTGTTTTGATGATGAGTCCAGAGGTGTAGGCCAACATGTGTGCTCATCACGGATGCCTTCACGCACGTGATGACAGGCTTTTCACCTCATTACCAACTATTACTTGAGGAGGAAATCTCGTGTGATTGTTCTTTTGTGTGGATCTCTCACCTCTTCCAATCCACAAGTCCATTTTGTATGAGATTTTAAAGTAATATAAGTCTTTTTTTACACCTTTATTTCAAGTATGCACTTCTGAATAAAAGCAGTGATGCAGCTGTATAACTCGGGCTGTATAAAGTCCTGATTGAGGTCGGCAGCCTGTTGGTTCCCTGAAGCTCTGTATCTCATCATGCTTCACACGTAGATGCCTGAATATTTTACAAATGTCCCGACAATGACGAGTCTCCCCGCCACAATCCTGATTCACGATGACTGCTTCATCCTTGCAATCTTTTCTATTTGTCCTCTCACATTTTCCCCACCGCCAACAGATGGAGGCAATTATTCAGATGCATTTAGTGTCTGAGCGGCAGTCCCCAAACACACGCGCACAAACACACTCTGAAGCGTGCCTCAATCCAAACTCAGCAGCTCACATTCTACACGTATCCAACATTATTCGCACAACAGCGTCGGGACTCTCACTTCACACCCTTTCTCAGCGCTCGACTGTGGGATCTTGCAGATGAGGGGGTCCAAAAGTGGATGTGGATGCTCACTGGAGACCAGCTGTGCTTCACTCTGCTCTTCCAGATGGCCTTCAGGAGGCCTCACAGTGCATGCTAGGGAAAGGGTGTGTGTGTGTGCGTGTGACTGGGCCAGTCTCAGATTTAGACATGTCAGCACATGCTCTGCGGCTGCTTCTTTTTAAATACTGACAAACTTTGTCATCAGAGCCACTCAAACGAGGAGGGCAGAGTCACCCCCCACTGGGATGTCCTTTCATTTGACATTAGAGGCGCTGTCATGACACATCATTCTCTCACATCTTGAAGATGGGAGAAAAATACGCTCGCTCTCCCTCTTACACACACACCTACACACTTGAATCCACATTAATATGCAGCCACACTAACCCCCTTATTTTCCAAAGTGCCACCCTTCATCAGGGTCCCTTCTGCCAACAAGAGACCAGATTACTCTGCTCCAATAGGTGGATAGAAAATTAATCGTGTCTAATTCCTCGTCTGCAAACACACTCTAATGTATTCTCTGTGGAAAGTCTTCTAATTCCAAATATAAACCAGGTCCTGGAGCCACCTGGGTCCCTCAGCTCACTGATCAGTGAGTGCTCGCTGCAGCAGCGCTGTCGGCAACATTCAGAAGATGCCAGAGACACGCGACTGGATGAGAGGACAGGCAGGGTTCTGAACAAACAGCTGAGCAATGATGGGAAATATTCAATAATCACTGCGGTCATTTTCTGCTGCTGTTGTCATGTGATCTTCAAGACTCTTAACTCCAAGGTAGTTTTCTATATACAATGACCTGGATGATTGAGAATCTACACAGACAAGACTCTTAACTGGAAGTCTGTGCTTGTATATGAACAGCAAGTCATATTCTGCCTTTAAAACCCATGACTTGTTTGCCAAACATCATAGTTTTATAATAATCTACTTTTTGCTGCATTGTAAATCTATTTTAGTTGATCAAAACCTGAAATTTCTAAATAAATGTGAACGTATCCAGACAGTAGCACAAATGAGCAGCAACATGCTACATTCATTTGATTGGTGCTTAATTACTGTGTTTAATTTCATTCAAAGACTTTGTGTGTGTGTGTGTGTGTGTGTGTGCAAGAGAAAGAGAAAATGAAGACAGTGAAGAGTCGGTGTCAATCAAAAGCAGAGCCATACTCTACCCTGTGGGTTCATCAACACGCTGCGGCAGTCACACATTGATTGTCTGCCGGCGCCCATCTGAGCGCGTGCACGTGTGCGCTCATACGAGCATACAAAAATATTAGAGTGACGGAGGGAAAACTTGAGAGCGGTATCGCACGTCCACCATGATGCAATTAGGATTCAATTTAGATTCCTGCATCAATTATGCAAACATATTCAAGAGTCATGTCAAATATTGATGGGCTCTTCAACTTCTCAAACTGTATTCATTAAGGAGCCAAAACTTAAGCTCCACTCCCTCATTAATCATGGATAGATGTCAGCTGGAGGTCTCTATTCAAATTCAGGCCACACCGCATGGGTCCACATTACATACATGTTCCCCCGTCGCTGTCGAGGCCCCTGATCGTCATCTGTCTGCTTTACCATAAAACCAAGCGTCTGCATATGGATGTTGAATAAAATTGGCTAAAATTAGTTAAAGAGGATCCACTTGACTCACTTTGTTATTTTACTCCCAAACTACATCAATAATGAAACAGGGAATTGCAAGAAATACCAGAAGCTTCAAGGCAGAAACTCCTTTTTGCCTCTTTTGTGTCACTGACCTCTGAGGCTAAAAGTGCTACCGTGTCATGTGACACACCTCTGAAGGTCTCACATGACCCAGGTTAGGCAACTAATCTGGGCGGGGTCACCGTGTTGGGGTCAAAGGACTTGCTGGTCTCCATCCTGAGAAACAAAAGTGAAGCCTGAACATTTCCGCTGGGTCTTGGTGGCTTTGATTTTTGCTGAGCTGGCAGCAGTGTGTGTGTGTACCTGTGTGTACCTGTATGTGTACCTGTGTGTGTACCTGTGTGTGAGTCGAAGCTCTGTTTCTCCATCTGAATGCATGATGAGGTTTTCCTCTCCATGTCAGACCACATATGTTTCTGTGTGTTTGCGTGTTCTCAAACGGCTATGATGAACCGAGACTGCCCTGGCTGCAGGCTTCCCCCTCAGTGCTGCACTTGGCTGCACTCTGTGTGTGCGTGCGTGTGTGTGTGTGTGTGTGTGTGTGTGTGTGTGTGTGTGTGTGTGTGTGTGTGTGTGTGTGTGTGTGTGTGTGTGTGTGTGTGTGTGTGTGTGTGTGTGTGTGCACAGAGAACAGCTGTTCTCCAGTGCTTCATAGGGAGGTCAGCGAGAGACATGGATGAGGCACAGCTGGGGCCCCAGGGCTTGTGGGAACTGTGTCTTGACGTGGGACATGAGAGGGGAAAGAGACACATGGGGGGGGGGGATAAGTTTTAAAACCAGAGTTTATAAATGAAGAGCAGTGAATGAGCAGTCAGAACCACCAACCATGACTATATTAGGTCTCATTAATATAAACACACCACATTAGTTTGCACACTGGAATTTTCCCCAAACACCAAATATGTTGGGATTGAAATAAAAATATATACGAGCAGATTTGGGGAGGCAGCAAAGCAGACGGAGCAGAAATGAAGGCAGGCAGCAGACTTTTCTCTTCATTTCTATCCTGTCAAAACTCTGAAGCCTCATAGATGATGTTTAGACCGAGGTGCTGCTACATGAAGAACACGCCGAGTTGCGATTTTCCTGTACGGATCCTTAAAATTAGCACTGCCAGACGTGTTGCAGCTATAAAAATCCTGGAGGAGCCAACAAAAGCAGCGAGTGTCGATGGGAGGGTGACGTCATGTAAAGCTGCAGAAACCACCGTGGCGTGTTCACAGCCATGAGGTCGCAAAAATGAGTCATGGGAGCGAACCACAGATGACCGGACTCTTTTTCCTACAAGTGTATCAGGACATATCAGCCAAAGTCACTCAGTAAACTGAGAAAAGCCTTTTGTATCACAATTAATCCAGCTTTTAAGCCCATAAACAGAGAAATGATCCCAGCTGGCCAAGACTGAGCAACTCCAACAAAGAGCCACTGAGATAATGCCTGTTTCGGGACAGCAGAGGACATTTTATAGGGCTTTGGTTGACAGCAGGGTCCCTGCTGTGGAGGCAGACAGGAAAATCCAATAAAGCTTTACTAATAAAGATGCATTCCTCCAAAAATAAAAAGAAATAAAAGCCGTTGTACGTACACCGTTAAAGGAAAAACCAAAGCTGACACACTCCTGTCTGCAGCATATATAAGAAGAAGACCTGCATCCTGCGTCACTGAAGCAGAAGAAAGATGGAAAAAGAAAAGAATCCTTGCTAGAATACAATTTACACCTTTTGGTGAAGATTGTGAGAGTTGTTCAATGAAATGAACCCTGAAAAACTCCACCTCATAACAAACACATAAAAGGCTCATCATCAGTTTTGATGACCCAAAGAACCGAAATCTGCTGAATTATCCTCCATTTCCCTGATACAACCCAATTTGTTTTTCTTTGGCTCCATTGTTGGTCTGACTTTGCTGCTCAGTGAAACCATCTTCCCAGATGTTGAGCAGCGGCTCTTATCAAACGCCCTCGTCTGCTTCGTGAATGAAGCAAGCGTGAACATGAAGCGGCTCTTCCTGCTGGATTTAAAGATACCTGCCAGAGTTCGTTCGTTGGAGGCTGTGGAACAGTCACTCACATTCCTCCCAGATCTGATTCTCCACCTGCCGTCTCATTATCTGCATTTTCCTGCACGTCTTCCTAATCTGGCGTTCTCAGAGTGAGTGTTCTCCTCTTTATCTCCCTGTATCCGCCCATCTGGCTCTCCCTCCAGGAACTGATCGTGATGAACAGAACAGTGAAGAAGAAAAGGACTTTGAGCTTCAGAATGATGTGTGCGTGCACACATACGTCCACCCTTTAAGTGATGGGAATCTGATTTAGGCCTTATGATACATGATCGGGGAACCCTGAGAACTGCGGTTGCTGCATGTGTGTAAGAGAAGTTGTGAGGTGCAGGCACAAGCTGCCCCAAAACGTGCTAGCTTTAGCCTTAGTGCCAGCACAACAAGCATCCAAACACGTTTCTACTGTCTATAAAACAGTAAATCTTAGCCTGGAATCACAAGTGTCTCCCAGAAGAGGCCCTGCAGACTTCCCACGTTGGGTATGAATGGAATGTTGGGTTAATCATATCCGTTCACAATCTGAGCAGCAGACAGACCTCAGTGTGTGTGTGTGTGTGTGTGTGTGTGTGTGTGCGTGTGTGTGTTTGTTGGGAGGGTTGCAGATGGTTCCTATTACAGAGAAGAGAATGTCAAATCTCAAATACTGGCTTTTGGATTGTACCAGCAGGTCACATGGTCCATCTAGTCGTTCAAGCTAACCCGACTTCATCAGCAGTCAGATGTCCCCGTCGCTACCTAATTTTAGCTTCTCCAGCATAAAACACAGAATACAAATAAACAACATTGATTTGTCGTCTCTTAATTTCAATGATCCCATAACGTGATGTTATTGCCATGTAATGTTCAGAGCTTCTTCTGAATTTAACAATGGCCAACCGTTTCTTCAGGCCAGACCAAATGGAGGAGACTAATCTGGCTTCTTTGATCTGACTCGGGGAGCGAGCGTCATCTCCAGGCCCAGAGTGTAATCCTCTCCGGAGGGACAGCCTCACACCAGCTTTGTCTTGTTAGACACCAGCTCTGGAACTCTTTCTACTTCCTGGAAGTCCTAACTACCCTGAAACTGGCGCTGAATTAACCATCCGTGACAGATGAACCTACACACAGCACAAACAAATACACATCATTTCTGTCCGCATAGAAGAAAATAGATGCATGACATCAATCAAAGCAGAGGGAACGAATCGGCTAAAACTACGAGCGGTGATGTTTAATCCCACAATAATGGATTTACCTCCAACTGAGAGTCCAATTACAAGAACTATAACCTCTGATCGTAGTGCTAATCACACCAAGAGCCTCAAAGCTTGGAGCTTGGTCACGCTACTCGGTTTTCCCCATTAACAACTAAACACAGAAACTAGACAGCTCCAGCTGGTTTTAAGATGTTATTACAACACGTCTCACCTGTGGACTCTCCTTCAGAAAAACGAAACAAAAACCTTCCGAATTCCCCGATTTTCCTCCGTTCTCCCATCACCATTTTAAGAAACAACAAAGCAGGCTATAACTGTAAATGGAATTTTGGCGAATGCGTCCAATCCCAACATTACCATTAAAGTGCTTTTCAGTTTTTTTCACTTTAATCACGTTTCAGACCACCAACAGAGTCATTTTCATTCAGCAGCATTCACTAAATTGACTGTAGACAGCAGGACCCGAGCGGCAAGACATAAAAACAGTAATAAGGTGGAATTAAGTGAAACTAAAAAGGGCCCACCTAATTAAAAAAAGGCCAAAATAAAAGAGAATGTAGATGTAAAAGTAAGAGTATAAATGATTGAAGTCAGAAAATCATATCTAATAACTGTATAAAGAGAAAACAACACTGTCAGTGTAAGGAGCCTGAGAAAAACAGGTAAATAACTTTGATCCATTAATAACTGGGGGGCAAACGAGCGTCGTCTTGTATCATAAAAATAATTGTCTGTTATTAACATCAGGCGTTCGTTTACATTGTGTCGGTCTTCACTGACGCTGGGATTTGAGCAGCCGACCAACCTCTTCATCAGGCCGAGCAGCATTCTGAGCCGACTCAATAAGCTTTGCTCTATTAAAGGATAAACGGACTCCAACGCCTTCTTAGGGACCATTTTCTCTTCTTAGGGACCATTTTCTCTTCTTTATACCAGACACGGAGGGGAAATTTCGCTGGAAGCTATTGGGATTAATATAAGAAGCAACAATTTGACACGACACATATAACAGTGAGACAAAGGTGGCCGGCGCGTGTCCGCTCCCTTTAATGTACAAAATATGAGTTTAGATGTCATTTTCATTATAAAACTAACAAAACACATCAAGAGCAGAGCGTAAATGAAGTGAGCGATGGACTAGAAAACTGGATTTTTGGCCAACATTTCAGACGAATGGTGCGTTCAGCTTTCATGTGGACGGAGGTTCCAGGAGGATCCCCCCTTTCTCATGACACGAGCGGCCCAGCCTGACAGACAATAATTCCGACAGTCTGTTTAAACAAGGAGACACAATAAAGCCTCTCAGCTCCGGAGTCACTGTAATTTAGTGGAGGGCTGTTTAAGTGGTGTTTACTAAATCCTGTGGTCTGGTCATTATTAAAACACACCTCTACTGACTCGTCTCCGTTCCACCGGCACGACCGTTCTGAAGCTCAACCCCAACGTTTGTGTCAGCTGATGGAAAGTCGTCAGGATAACGTGATCGGCTCCAGCTGTGAAGCCGATCTGTCTGCTCATCAATCCCGCCTGCGTGTCTCTGGCTCTCCTCCCGTGCTCGCTGTTAACTGGGTCATGTGTGGTTGAGGCGTGGCGCTCTGCTGAGATTCACGATAACTCATCCGTAGAAACATGTAGCCCTCAGTCCATAGGGGTTCTATAAAACATTTACAGCAGGGTGGACTCATCCAGCACCCCTCCTAACGCTCTCACTGTGCTTCCCTGGCCTCTTTCTTGGTCCGTTTCTCACGTTCCCATGATTCTCTGTGCTCTTTCCAGTCCAGAAACCTCTCAGAGAGCCTCCTCTGTTACTTTTCTCTCAGCATTCGCAATGACCCTGGGTTAAATACATTAAAGGAGAGCTCAGAGGACCTACACACCCCCGCTCCCACTGACAGCTCACAGACGAGCCCTCTGGACCTGCCCGCTCGTCCAGCACATGTGTAAAGATCTGCCTCACAAGTCCAGAAGCAGACGCTTTCACCTGATTCGGTGAACACAAGACGGGTCCAAAAAGCACGCTTTGAGGCCTTCTCCGTGCCTCAGATGAAACCAAACCACTTGCTTTGAAATGTGCAGCTCCTGTCGGGTTTCTGCTACGCAGGACCACAGCAGCGTTCACCGGTGTCAATATCAACAAAAGCACATGGTGATCTTTTATGTTTTTGACAGCAAGACTGAGCAATTATCTGGAGAGGCGCTCCAATAAGCTCAGAGAGAATATTTAAAGATGTGCAGGGCTGGAGAGCCGGCAGCCTGCTAATGAAGTGGTGGTGATACAGGCGATTCACACAGAGAACGGCGCTGCAGGTTCGCCTGTGTGCTCTTTCATACTTTCACCAGCAGGCTGCATCAGGCTGGAAGTGGAAATGGAATTTCAGAGCGGAATATAATAAATGTTGGGGCTCAGTGGAGGAGCTGGAGGATCTAAATGGCCGGAAGTATCCGAGATGATTTTTCCATCGGTGCATGAATGTATGGATGCATTCTGATGTCTGAATGTGTCACTGTTGTGTTATGTCTGTAACTGATATCATCAGTGCTGCTAGACAACAGCCCAGATGAAGGCTAGATGAGGGATTCTTCCATTTGAATTTAGAGGGTAAAGGCTGTACAGGTATAATCTGAACCAGAAAATAGCAGATCTGCTCATGTCCAACTGATGGACCCCAACGAAGCAACATAGAGCATCCTGCTGTGCTGTTGCAGAGGAGAACATAATAATATTGACCTGCATCGGCTTATTTGTCAGAGACGTCTGTTGTGCACCACACGATGGATTCGTAACTAAAGAATCTAACGTATACAGAGGTGAATCGAGCCGCCCACAGCAGGATGTTACAGGTAGCACGCTGGGCGCTAATGGAAGACTGCAGATGTTTCTCAGAATGCAGGAGGAATTCAATTATTGGGGCACAAAAATGTCATAAACATTAATTAATTATTAAGGTGAACAAATTAAATCAGAAATGCCATTAACTGGGGTTTTCAGCTTATTGGGGAGTTCACGTCCACTCGCCCCTGCTCCCTATCTAGTGAGTAGGGATTCAAAAAAAGATGAGCTTGGTTCAAACGCACACTGCTGCTGTTCAGACGCGGTACATTTTTTAACAGGGCCTCAAAAACCGTCAAATCAGCTGCTGGTTAACAACCTTAGTAACGAGCAGATTTTCCAAGACAAGCTAGGAGGAACGATCGGTGTCCATTCAGGAGCTCCTGCGGATGCCAAATGTGACAAAGATTAAGAAGAAATAGGATTTTGCGGTCTGCTCTACAGCCAGGAGCTGACAGTGACCTGCTGTTAAAGGTAAAAACCAGTCTGACATGTCTTCCTCTCTCCCTGACAATCACAGAGTGTAAAATCATTAACTGGAACATTGGATTTACATTGAAAGTGCTTCATCTTTTCTTGCTCAAGGGAGGAATTCCAGCAATTTTTGGAAAATGAAGCTACCTAATATTTGCAGTCCAGAGGCACCTTGTTATAGATGATTAAAAATCGGTCCAGGATAGCTCTTCAGAGCCTTGTTTAGCATTTCTGCAGCTGTGTAGTTTAGCTACAGCATTTGCTAATGGATCTTGCCCCCCTTTCACCAGCTTCCAATGTAACTGGTGCAGAACCTCACTGCTGCGCTCTGATTGGGTGAAACACACGGCTGTGGTTCGGGCAGCGGCTGAGCTGGTATAGACCGTAGGTGTCCCACTGTGAACGTTTTCCACTGTCCTCTCATGAGACAGGCTGTGAACAGCTTGTGGACAGTTTTGTTGGTGCTCAGAAACGCTGATACAACCTTTAAAGCCTCTGCTCTTGTCGTGGGAGCTCAGATCTCATCAGTCATTTGTGGTGAAACTTTAAACCGTGGGGAGACTCAGAGTGTGTGGGAAAAAGGCAGACAGAGAATTAGACCAATGCCACAGGGAGCAGACTGTGTGGGGAGAAAGCCGGGGAACAGTTCAGCAAATACAGGATTAATTAGGGTGCGTGGAGACGCCCGAGGATGCCCACAAGGCCTCGCTTTGCTTAGGCTTAGAGGTCCTCACCGCTGTCTCTCCATGAAAGACTTGTAGACAGACAATGATTAATGCTGCAGACCAGCTAGAGAGCCTCATTCCTGCTTTACACCTGAGAGGGACACACTTTTAACTGGTGACTGAGCTCCACTGATTCACCTCTATTAAGGTATTCCACCCCCCACCATCCTCAGGCAAAGACAAAGCATCTCTCGTCGCGGGATGAGGATGGAATGCTAACCTTGTTAAAGGGAACCGCTGACTAGCAGGCCAGAGGAACCTCATCTCAGCTGCAGTATGTCCACTAACCGCTGCTGGATACCTGTTGAGATGTTGCTAAAGCTAGTGAAGAGTTGCTTTATTTATTTATTTATTTATTTTTAACAAAACCTGCCTTACAGAAATATGGGAACACTAAGTGATACAGTTCCTTTTAAAATTAACTTTTTTCTCTCTCTAGGGTGATGAAACTAATGTACTGAAGTTCATACAGGGCGAAATCAACAACAACAACAGGCTGTGGTATGGAATACGACAGTGTCTAAGAAAGATTACAGGGAAATCCAATTACGTGCTAATTGGATTTGGGAATCAGTTAACCCACTGAGCATGTTCAATTCTGCAGAGAGAAAATAGACATCAGCGGGGTTAAACGTCAACTCGATGAAGAACTCTCTACAGTTCACCGTGGTCATGAGATGTGTTTAATTCAGCATGAAACTGAGACAATGGAGCACATAAATCAACTCCCCTTGGTTTTACAACTAAATCATTTTTAGAAATGGTGTCATGTATACCAGACTACATTTGGCTAATGAAACGAGCTTTAAAAGGTCCTCACAGTAACGCTGCCGAGCGTTCATGTTCCCACAAGCTGCTTTCCTGTGTGAATCTTCAAACAGAGCTCCCAGTCAGCTTTTCCACACATGCTTCCACCATGACTCATGAGTCCCCGTGTTTTGACAATAACACTGATTTTTGGGCTTGAACAATGACTCTGTGAGGACCTGGCAGAAAGCTCCAACCACTACAAAGTCAAATTCTTCTTTGAAGGCTTTTAAAACGAGTCATGCAACCTTCACAGTCGCGCTCAGGCACCATCTTCAAGGTAAATCTCAGCAATCAGAATGCCTCGTCTGTTTCTCTTAACTAAATCATCACTCAGCTGACAACAGTTTGATGTTTCCCTCATTTCTACACAACTTCAAACAGGGAGAAGAGTTTTTTTTTGAAGGTTTCCTTTATGATTTTAAATGAGGCGAATATCTGGGTCAAGGCAAAACAAGTGCAGAAAAAGGGTTTTGTTCAAGTATTGCTAAAATGAGAAATGTTTCCCCCTGTTGTAATAAAAATATAAATAATAAATGCATTTTACAATTCAAACAGCCTTCAAGTGCTTGTTTGAAATTCAGTTAGTCGAGTTTTTCCACCACAGCTCGTATGAAAAACAGTTTTTGGAGCTTTAATTTTCTCTGTCTCCCACCCTGTAAATCAGCATCTTTTAACACTGACGGAAACATATTTGAGCTCCATCTTTGTCAAGCTTTCTGCTCATAAAAAGTGTTTCTGTAATTATTTTATTTTATCCATAAAAACAGCGCATGCTCCCCCTCCCCAATGTTTCTGTCGGAAACGTGCAGCGAAGTTGAAAGTGGATCAGTGCTATGCTAACCATGCTAAGGTGGCTGAGCTAAATGTATAACGCGCATATCTGCAGGCGCTTTAAGCTCCGCCCCCTCCCACAACCATCTTGAAACCTCTCCCTGGTGTCCCCTTGATGTTTACGACCCCCGTGCTTCACCACGAGGGCGGGGGGGGGGGGGAGCTTAAAGTGCCAGGATTGCATGGTGCAACGAGGACTTTGGGACTGGAGGATGCCTCCTTAGTTGGAGTCTGACTTCACTTACAAACGAGGCTTCATCTCAAAACCCTGCGAAGGACTGATTATTTTAGCGATGCGTGTTGCAATGCATCAAAATGTATCGAGGGGTTAAAAGATTTGGGGAAATGCAAACAATATGCGGGTTGGTACAACCGCCAGCACATTGTCAGACAATCAACGCAGCAAGTCGACCAGAAACGGAGCAAAACCAAATGAGCCAAAATCCTTTTTGCTGGCCGCCGTTGGCCTCTTTGTATCAGCCTCTCCATGGCTCAGATATCCATCAGGTCCGTCTCGCTGCGCTCCACAGCTGCTCTATAGTGGGCTCTTTTTAAACCAGGCCTCTGACACTGGCGGAGCTCCAGAGGAAAGCTTGCTCTGAGGAGGACTCCTGCACACCCTCGTCTGCTGGGAACCAGCAGAGACGGACAAATGAATGCTTCTGTCAGGAGACATGAGAACGAGAGAGAGGGAGACTGAGAGACCAACACACACACATGCAAGCACGCCACAAGCGGGATGCTAGAGATCCTGTGGAGATGTGTTTGACATTTATTTAATTTTGTCCTATAGACATCTGTGTCCTGTATCTTAAAGCAGTCCGTGTCCGACAAAGCGGATGACAGCACCCACGCTGTGAGCCAGCCCTGGTTAATGCCAAGTTTGGAATGTGCGCTGGACCACTGGCCGTTTCACGCAACATGACATTTTCTCTCTCTCTTTGTTTTTTTTTATAAAAGGAAAAATTGGTGGGTGACTAATGACAATAATGGACAATACTGAGGCTTTTTTTTGGCAAATGGTTCCACAGGGATACTTTCAGAAGACTCTGGAGTCTGTGTTCGGGAGAGAGACACAAGGAATCTCTAGTTGTCCTTGTTTTCATCATCAGTGTAATTAATATTTTGGTTTTCGTGTCCATCCTATCATTGAAGATTGTAATCCCCTGCAAAAATGCTCCCGACCGTGAGCCTATTTACCACCTGCAGGCGGATATCAGCGCTGTTGTGACATTATCAACAGCTGCTGGAGAGATTTCAGACTAAAGAGACATCATGTTTAATATTTTCTACCATTTCTGCATTTGGCCTAAAACCACTGATGTCTTTACTGTCTTTTACACTCTGGGGAGGTAAACAAATTCATAAAGCGTGCGTTTTTAATCTGCTGTGCAAATGGAATGTAGCAGCATGTAGGCATGATGCCCAGTTTTTTGATTTACCCAGTTTGGTGTCTCCCTTTGCCCATTTCCTCCCTAGAGGGGGTGAGAACACCAGCAACTAGCTGTGTGTTTGTCCCAGAGAGCAGGAAACACATGGTGTTGGGTTTATGACTGGAACATCATTTATTTAGATAGAATTGTGGGGACTTTGCAGCACTTAGTCTGCAAAGACAGATACTTAAATTTTCACATTTAATATTAGCTCATCATTAACCAACTGCACCGCTGACAAGGAGCAGAACCAGAGGCTCCTGGTGGATATTTGTCGGGTTAATCATAACTTCCCTAATGCGCACAGTCAATGTTTTTTACTATGAAATATATGGATTCAATAACCTACAACAGGTGGATGATGCATTTTCTCTGTTCTACATTGGAAAAGCAAATAGTCTCAAGATAATGAGACAACATTCATAAACAGATATGAGAAGTCTTTGGGTGTCAGATGGGAATGGAGCATCGATGTGGCATCTAGCAGAGTCACGTTCAGAAACACACACTCATACTCTGCTTACACAGATAGTGCCATGGTTACCAGATTATCATGCAAATCAGATGCAGCCAAATGCCTGTGCACTAATGTGGATTTTTGTTTTAACAGCATCCTGCTTAATGCAAAGTTAATCAAACCTTTGTTTGTGAATTCAGGTGTTGCAAGAGAGGCAAAAAACGGCACACGGACCAACATTCACCATCTGCGTTATCCTTCGCCGCATGCCGGCCTGCACGATGATACCAGAAAATCTGTGTTGTGAGGATCAGGAAGATGTGTTGTTGGACCGGATTAGAGCTGCGACACCGAGCTTGGAAGAAAAATAGTCCCTGGGGGAAATGAATGACACCTAAAAATGTGCCGCTAACAGTCGGCCCTTCCTGGCGCTCCACTTATCAGGCCGGCAGTGGAAAGGCAATCTGCCATTGCTCGCCGCCCTCCTGCCACTATCTCGCTCTATTTGACTTGTCAGGCAGCTCCGATTCTTAGATGAGTCCTCCTGGGGATGACAAATGGCACTTATGTTGACTGAAGCACAACAGCCTTGTGCTACAACAGGACACCGCCTTCGCTCCAGCCAGCTACTTAACACTCAGAACCGTGGTGGGATTTGGTTCGCTTATCTGGTCGTGTCGAGCGGCTGACAGCCAGTTATGCCAGAGTTAGCCTCGCAACACAACGGGTGGAATATTCAGAGGCCCTTTCCTCCAAGTCCCCGGAGAGTGTTTACTTATCGGCGAGCACACACCCCTATCACCAGGCGTGCTCCAACGCTCTGCATGATGAAGAGTGTCAGAGGGAAGAGAATGAAGAGGAGGATGAGAAAGAGGCCCTCTGGACAGCTTTGATATGTATACACGAACATACGCGGCTACTTCACAGGCTGATGCCGCACTCAGTGAACACATCTGGAGGAGCTTATGAGCAAACAGGGAGTATATTCCTCCATCCAACCGGTCCCTCCAGACCCATTCTGGTGGCTGTAGATAAGCGTGAAACTCAGGCTTGCACAAGCAGACCTGCTGTGATAGCCACCAATCACCTGAGACCCAGGCACCACTCAAGGAAGCTCAGAAGACAAAATAGGTGTCCTTGTGAGAGACCTACAACCTCAGTTTCAGTTGGATAACTTTGTAAATTAAACAAAATGATGCTATGAAATTAAATAGCATGATGATTAGCATGAGCATTGACTGGATCCAACAGGAAATTTGAGGAATATTGGCATCAGACCTTCCGTACGCATAGTTGTGTCCAGTCATAATAATGAAAAACACCGGATCTGTGTGATTCAGGGGTTTAATGGCTCATCCGGGAGCTCCTACAATAATTTGTGTCCCCTGCAGTCAAAACACCCATGACCAACACTCTGAACGCCAAATTGCTCCCGATGCTGCATCTTCAGCGTGATTGCATGAATTGCCTCTCTGGATGAACAAGTGGTGCCCTGCGACAAAGTGTCTGCCAGCAATGTGTGACTGTGTGAAAGGGTGGAATGCAGATGGTCCTGTGAGAGCTTCCCAAGCGACTGATCACAATGCAGGCTGCAGTCTTCCCTCTATACGTCTCAAACCAAAGCACAGCCACTTCTAATTACATTTACCGTGAAGGGAAAGGATGGCTTGACAGTGTGTGTGTGAGAGAGAGAGAGAGAGAGAGCGAGAGGAAAGAAGCCTTTCTTTCTATGGATCACGTCAGAAAGAAGCCACCACAGACTCCATCCATGAAGAATTCTTAGCTCCCACACAGAGCGCTGCTTCCCGATGAGGATGAAAAACAAAGCTGAATAGGAGCCAAAGGAGCCACAGCAGCAGCGTTAACATCGCCCTGAGTGTGTGTATGTGTGTGCGTATGTGTGTGTGTGCCGGTGGGGGGGGGGTTGCTGGACGGCAAGAGTGCTGTGGAACCACCTCGGCCACTTTGACTGATGAGTCAAAGCAAAATGTTGTAATAGCCTTTCTCCAACATTCCGCTGACCATAAATCTCCCCAGAAGAAAAACGGGAAAAAAATCCAATGTGCGTGTGTGTGTGTGATGGAGAGATTCAAGAAATGAATGAAACCATATGATCAGAACACACTATTGTGCACTTATTGTTATGTACGTCAGGTCTTAACTGGACGCTTCTCCAGATTATTCACCGTTATTCACTTCCACCTCTGGTTTCTGGGCCTTTCTGCAGAGACCGTCGTCGTTTGAAAGGACACAAAAATGATGAGTGGGCACTGCAACACTTAAAATATGAACCTCCTTTCAGTGTGCGTCAAAAAATGAAGCTGTCACTCTCGCATGGTACTTAATATGATTAAAGGAGGGGAGAAAATAGAAAGCTTTGGCCTTTTCTTTAAGGCACTTAAACCATTAGGCGAGGAAGGAAGAGTTATTCTGCAGAGCTATTTGGCTGGCACAGCGGGTGGAGGGTTGCCAGAGATTTAAGGCCTTACAGTGAGAGTGATGGAGAGTGAGGGCGGAAAGATGGAGAGTGATCCGCCTTCGCCAGTGAGAGCTCTATTTCAGCCCGAGTATCGATCACACTGTGACCCACCCTGTTTATCATTCAGCACATTATCACGACAGGCGTTAATAAATATCTCCACGCTGCTGTGTCAGCCCCAGGGAGTCAAACGTAGCTGTTGGGAGGCTGAAGCGCGCGCACGCGAACACACACCCACACAGTGTGGCGCTCCTCGCTGCCGGTGCTCACGCCGTCGCGCTTACACGCAGGATCTCAAAATGAGGGAAATGTGGAGCTTCGTCAGAACCACATCACAGGCAGTGTGTTGAGCGCCGCTGTTCAAGCCGTCAGCGGCGGCGTGCGAGAGCTGCCAAACAACCCGCTGCAACACGGGGAAAGGCTGCTGCAGTTTATTGAACAGGGAGGGAGGGACTGACAGAGGAGGGGGGAGGAAGGGGGTGGGAGAAATAAAGAATGATGGAAGATATTGAGGCCGCATTTCTCTAAATTCACCTTATTGTTAGACCAAAACCTACTTAGATGCGATGAGATTAAATAAATAAACTGCTTCTTAATAAGCTACCGTGTTTTCTTATTTTTCGGGGCCTTTTTTTTTCCCATTCATTCGCGCCATCCTGAGGACTAGACTTGTGTGTGGGGAATCTAGGAGGATGGCAGGTGATGACACAGTTATTGTGACACTACAAATCAGCTTTGGCTAACGGCTAAACATGCCGGAGAGGCAGCCACGCTTCTCCACCTCCAGCTGGACGGGGTCAAGATGCTCTGCTCCTGTCAAAACAGCAGTTGCCTTGACCTCACGGTTTGCAGCAGCTGACGTGGGAGAGAGGCGGGCAGCCCTCGGAGGTCTGTTTATCTGCAAACAGGCCACAGACGGCTGAGCAAACCCCACCAGGCGCTGCAAACAGCCCACAGACCCCACACAGCAGGTACCATTCTGAGGGGATTTGTTTCCTTGTTATTATTGTGAAATGTTACCTGCTAGCATGTTTTCCTGTGAAGAAGTATGTTTAATACACTGCTCCCAAACAGGTGGGAGAACCCTAACCCCCAAAAATGATGTATATATTATAAGCATGTAAAGAATTTGCATGTTAGATTATTTGTATTTTGTGGGCATGTAAGAAAACATGCATTCTAATTTTAGAGCCTGTTATTTCCTGAGCTTGACAGGGCTTTTAATTACTGAGGCATGCGAAGAACATAGGTGCATGCACTCATATCCGCGCATGCTACATCCACCTCAAATAAATCAAAACAAACAAGCTCGCCGGCGTGCACGCTGCGCTGGGACTTCCTGGTGAAGGCGATGAGCGTCACAGCCAGCCCGTGTTTTCAGAAGCCCGGCCTATTTGATGTTTCCAAAGAAAAAGCTTTTATATTGACTTGAATTATTAATTTCCCACAACACATAAATAAATGACCTTGTGAACCAGCTGCTGGCTCAGACAGTCAACTGGAGACTAGTGCACAGCCCAGACAGCTAGAGAGGAAGAAGAGTTGAGATGTCACTTCTGATGGCTGACATTGAGGTTTTAATAAAAATGAACGCTTTTGTAATATTTCTGAACTTTAAGGAAAGAGATGAACTTATAAAGTGTGCACTTACAGCTCTGCCTTTCAGGTCAAAGGTCAATTGAGCGCCATTAAATGAAACCCAACGTTTGCATCGAAAACGATCACTGTCGTTTGGAACGCAGCGGGACATTGCGTTTCCCAGAATGCCTTGCAGTGATCTGTCAAAGAATCGGACCAACCCGGGCCAACATCTATCAATGTTTAGTGGTCTCAGAGGCGCAACAGCAGCGGCACCGAGCTCTCGGTGGGAGACAGACAGCGTTTTCAAGGCAGCACAATGGCGGCGTAACCACTTGATTCCCCTCCAAAAAGATGCAGAATTTAAATCCCCCTTTTAACACGCACAAGATTGCCCTTTCATTCACTCAGCTCCTCAGTTCTCGTCCCTCACCATTCATCTCTTCTTCACATTTGAGCAGATAATCACCATTTTTGGCACGTCACAGAGAAGCAAAGTCTCTTTTGAATCAGTGGTGTGAAAAGGGCCGTAATTGTGGCCCTGCCTGTTGTGAGCACTGTATGTGCTATATGTTTGGGAGCCGCCTGTGTGCACCCCTGCATGGGCAGCATTGATATTCAGAGCGCGGTCGCCCTGCCGTGCTGCCAGTTCTCACGCCAACACACAAACACACATCAAATCTGATGTAGAAGAAAAAGGTTGTCTTACCTTTGGGTGGAGATGGTTGTGGGTGATGGGTGGATGCAGAGAGAGAGAGGAGAGAAAAAGAGAAGGCTTGATTAGTGAGTGAGGTCAGCACTTGAAACCCCTCCTACAGCGAGCTAAGCTGCGCTCTGTTGTCGGCCTCAAACAGGTTGATGCCTCGCAAATCCTCCGTGCCCGCTTCTTTGTAAAAACACCATTATTCCTCTCTGGTTTGTCTCCTTGTTCCTCTTTCTTTTAAAGATCTGGCTTCCTGGCAGAGGAGACGCACCCTCCCTCGATTCATCCCATCCATGCTGCTCTTTTTACTTGGTTATCTCTCCTCATTTATCTCCCTGCTCTACATCTTCCTAACATCACCTATAACCTCCCCACTTTTACAAAAAGGTACTTGTTCAGCCGTACATTTGTAAACCTAAGAGACTGCCCAAGGCTGCCTTTGAATCAAACATTTAAACCTCTCCTGAATGATGGAGAACCTCTACCAACAAAATCAAGGTGGCTTTAGCTGGTAGCAATGGACTCTTACATTCTTATCACCTGTTTTCTGCCCCGGTTGAATCCAGGAACTACAGAAAAGTCTGGTTACTGACACCTTTACGACACCTAGGTCTCATTCCCTCCCTTTTCTGCCTGCCTCTTGGTCCCTTCCTCTCACTTCCTGACATGGCTGGTTGTCAAAACACACACCAGATGATGAAAGGAAAGTTTAGCCCGAACTCCTGTACCTGTAAAATCAGAAAAACTACAAAGGGATATGAAGGTATTAACAAGTTTTATTCCCTCGCCTTCAGCAGGAGCTGTTCTCAGAAACATACAAGTGGGAGTTTTTGTGAAGCTTATGTGATTAAGGCTGCTTCAAACTCTTGCTGGGGGGGGGGGGGGGGGGGGGGGGGGGGGGTTCTTTATCACGGATATGCTGCGAGACTATGATGATCTGTTGCCCTCAATATGAAAACGCCGTTCTTGTTAAAAGACGCAGGGAAGAGCCAAGTTGGCTGATGGGATCAAAAATAAATTCATTCAGTTTATTTTATTTGTTTTCATACGTCTCTTCCAAACCTGATTGATGCTTCATACAGACCCAGAACCTGACCTCCAAGCAAGCAACAGTGGCCAGGACCTTGATCAGGACCAGGCTTATATGGGGGGGTGGCTAATGCTGAAGGTTAGCTGGGTTATGGAGCGGATGGGGGGGGGGGGGGGGGTTTGTGAAAGGGGAGTGAAACACTTGAGATAATGACACATGACTTTCCGACGCAAGAAAAACAGATTCCAGCAGCGCCTGTACCTGCCTGTTTCTCCCCAACAGCCACCACGAGGAAGCAAACACTCTGTGTGGGTTCACATCAAATGGAGGTTTAGAGCGATCACTACGAAGACTTGAGGATTATATGAGTGAAATGGGGGGGGGGGGGGGGGTGATGGCAGAATTACAGACTAGGAGGGAAGCTGCTTCTTTGTTAACCTGTTTGTTAAAGAAAGCATTTTAATTCAGTAAGTTCTGGCTGCTGCCATGTGAAAACTTTCCTGTGGTTTTAGAAAAGGAAGACACAAACGGCATCAGTTTCGAAAACAAACATTAGCTCATGTGGTTTACAGGAAACCAGTGGTTGACAGGACAGATGTGCAAAGGAAACAGCATTTCTGCTCAACGCTGCACGGCCATTTGCTTTAATAAGCTGCTGTGTGAAAGAAAGAAAACAGATTTTTGAATTGGTGTAAAGTCAAAGGAGATTCCAATTTTTGCCCTTTTTGGCTGGAAAATTGTTACCTCTTTCTGATGTTTTACAGATTAAAGGATGGCGACAGAGTTTTTCCAACACTATATTTTATTTAACGAATGCCATCGACCTTAGATCGGGTTCAACTTTCCTCAGCTGTGTTGAGAAGAGCTGCTGCGAGCAAACAAATGAGCAACCGTCTCTTCTTCTGTTATTGGGCTTTGTTAAAGGACACCACAGCACAACCCAAATTTTCTAAGAGCCTATGACAGTTAACACAGAGCAAATAGATGCCTGTAAATCTAATGTACAGGTGTGGAGACGGGCGCAGGTTTAAAGGGACCCACAAGTTGCTCTATTGAAGTCACACCGGCGTGAAACCAAAGAGAAGAGAATATGATCTGAAAACTAACTAAAGGCCAAAGCACTTTACAGAAAAGGTTACACAGCTATGGCTGAGATTTCCACCCAGGTTTGTCAGAGTGTGTGCAGCACAGGGAGGCTGATGGTTGTCAGGTCCAGGCACGGCCCTCACTCCCCTCAGGTGTTTTGACATTTTAAGTGAATTTAAACGCATTGGTCGTCTGCTTGCAACCCAACTCCACCGCAGTCTCCATGCCGACAGCAGCGGCGGCACCAGCAGCTGTCTCCCAGAAGCAGCCTTGACATTTTGTCTTCTTCTCTGCATGGAGTGGGTGCGTGTGCACCGTCTTCCTGTGCTGCCAGCCTGAGAGCCGATATGCTGTGCTGCTTCCTTCCGCCCACCACTTTCTTTAGATACCGCGACTTGTGGAACCTGCACACACTCAGGGGTCAAACCACAGGAAAGTCTGCGTGGGTTTACAGTAGGAGAGATGGAGCCATTCTCGACGCCGCCATTCTCAAGACTCTCTCTGTTTTCAATTAATTTGTGGGCGAAAAGACTGGGAACAATTACATCTAGCATTCTCCTTCTGAAACCACAACACTACCACAATACTAATTGCATTTTTCGACAATACAATGTCATTAGACTGGATTCAGATTAAATAGATTGATTTTTATTAATGCAGCTAAACACCGTGAAAGGACCACAACACAACCGCAGCAGTTTAATGAGCCGAAACCAGATCACCATTCCTTCCGACCACCAACTTGCCCTTCAACCAACAGAGCATTTCCAGAAACACAGCTGTGTGCTCACACTGTTTATCCTCCTCAGATGTGACCCTGGTCACCGACGAATGACAAACCCAGTGGTTTCCATTTTAATTTCCATTCGTCTCTTGGTCGTTCAGCTGAACGGTGCCATTTCTTTTCCAGAATCCATGCCTGATGCATCCTAACAACCATAAACAGGGGAGTGACTTTGGAGACCCAGTGTCTCTGGGGAGCTCTTCTATCATGAATCAATGGATGGTAGAGGCGGACTTACACAATACTGGAAAACACATCATTTTCCAGCCAATTTTATTCTCCTCTATAGACTCTTACCAGGGAACATACACTGTGGTAGTTGATGTCAATCAAGAAAAAGAAAACAGTTTCACGTGGTGCTTCTGAGCCAGAGCATTACATTTCCTGCTCTAGGCAGGTCAAAAACATGTTAAATAATGTGTGTCTGATACTGCTTCCTCTGCCTTTTAGCCTCAATGTTTCCAACATCAGCAGAGCAACATTCTCAACATTCTACGGCAGATTAAAAAATCCCACCAAAACCTGCTAATATCTGGCTTTTTTTTGTTGTAATTGGCCAAATGACCCTGGAATAGACCTGGCTCTGATCAGCAGCGGTGGGAACACTACATCCAGAATGAAACCAGCAGGCGACCATAATCTGCCGCCTCAGCCAAAAACCTCCTCTGTCTCCATTCAAGCCGCACTTGAATCTCATGAAGTTTGAGCGATTTGAAAGAGAATCTGGAACGTCAAGCTTAACAACGCCACGTTCCCTACTCTTGGTGTGACAAGGGGCATGAAACGAGTACTGCTGGTGATCACACACCTCCTACGGATGATTAGTTCCTTTTCAAAGAAGCAGAGTGAAACATGATTAAAATGACGTGATTATCAAAGGTAAAGCAAACTAACTTTCTGACAAACAAAACACACGTTTACAGGAACGCTGTAGTGTATTTGAGCTGTGGTACAATACCAACAAAGTGTTAGACTGTTTTTATTGTTTAAATTGAACTGCTTTTTATAAAATAGTCAAATATAAAAAGGCATGCAATCGAGTTAAAATGAAAAGAAAGTCGTGTGTTTTACCCTGTTGGTTAAAAATAACATTGACATATTTCTGCTGCTCTCCTGTGGATATGGACTTTTGTGCATTAGTGGGACAATAACTCGGGGACCCCTGAGAGCAGAGGAACACCCGCTGTGAATGGGCTCTTATTGTGTTGACTTTTGCCTATTTGTGCCGCGAAGCCTTCAGTTAAAGGGCCTGAGAAAACCTTGACAAACTGTGCAGAAATCCCCGTCCCTGCAACAAAGCAGTGTTGGGACAGCCAATTACCATTATAAAAGAACACTGGCTGGGGGGAAGTGACTTGACATCCAAGTCTGCTTGAAATTGCAAATAGGGCCGAGAACCTTCAAATGCATTATAAAGTCTGACACTTAATTATTGTGCACTTTAATCTATTTATTTGCCAGTGAGAGGGTAATCTTAATCTACCTTCTTTATGTGTCACCCCCCATGCAAATCAGCCAAAACAGGAAGTTAAACACAGCCCTTCCTGAGCTTTGTCCAACCAGACGCATCCTTTTGATATTTGCTCTGCTGGCATCCTGTGAGGGTCAGTTAGTGAGTTCCACAGAGAGGGAAGCTATAAAAACATCAAACAGCAGCAGAAAGTGCAGACGACAATGAGAGCAACACTTCCACTCGGAGGATGAGAGGAAATCAAAGCCCGGCCAGTGTAGCAGCATCCTGCACCACCATGAGTGCCTGACTGTGTGTGTCTGTGTGTTTGTGTGTGTTTTTATGTGTGCGGTTTCTAAGCTGTCAGCTCTCAAACACCCAGAGAGAAGAAGGCTGGATGATGCTTTCAAAGGTAAAAGGGTGAACATAAGCTGCTGCACTTGACCTGACCTGGATACCCCAAGTGTGTGTGCGCGTGTGTGTATTTGTATGTAAGATTATTAATTATGTGTTTTATACATGATTGCATGGGAATATGCTAATCAGGTGGAGATCAATGTAAATGTAAGGTCACATTACCTACAGTATTAGGTGAGTGTGTTATTTTTTATGCAGTTTGTTTGTATATGCTGCTGTATCGTGTGTGTGTGTGTGTGTGTGTGTGTTTGTGCGTGCGTGTGTATGCATGTGCTTAGCTTCTTAAAAGGCTTTAGGGTTGATATTAATGAGGCATTTCTCTCCGAGGAGCTTGGTTGGTACAACAAACCCCCGACTTGATTAATAACTGCCTTGGTTTGCAAGCGTGTGTGGGTGTGTGTGTGTGCATGTGCATGTGTGTGTGAGTTGCATGGGCTTATTAGAGCTTGACCAACATTCGGGATGCCTTGATCTTACTGGCTGATTTTCTTAAATCAATGCTTGTTTACATCAAATTCATTCACATGTTTTTAGTAACACAATTTATCACTTTATTAAACATATTTTGTATATCATATAAGCGGAATTCTTCTCCATGTTTATTCAAATAAAGGTCCTTTCAAAGGCTTCCAGTGGTGCAGTTTTGGTTTTCACCGTTATTGAACTGCTGTTGCGTATCCAAACTTCTTTATTCTCCCTTTTCTCTTCATATTTGTGTCACATGTTTTGATCTGCATGTAAGAATATGCAGAACTCTCCCACCTTGTTTGTCCTCACCTACCATGAGCACATAGATGCTAAGAACGGAGCCTGAAAAAACTGTCCCTTGAAACCAGGCAAAATGTGGTGTTTAAACGTTAAGATTAAAAAAAATATTTAACATCTCCTAAATATAACTGTTATTGAATTATTTTTTTAAAAAGGGCCCATTTAATGTCCAAAGGAAAAGTCCACGTCAACCTGAATGAGATAAGCACATTAGCGCTTCCTGTTTATAGCTCAACACCCGCCTGTTTAATAAGCTTTGCATCAGCGTTATCTTTCTCTATGGGAAGCTGCGAGGCTTAAAGCCGCTGGCTGTAATGAGCCAAATGGTTTAAACTCAAGCACAAGACAATGATACAAAGCTAAATGCTATTTTACATGACAAGCAAGATAAGGTGGCACAGGCTTTTGTAAGATCTGCCTCTGCATAATGTGTGCAAACTAAGTGGGTTGCTGCGTTGCATGTGTGTGTGTGAGCGTTTGTGTGCTACCAACATTATTTCCTACGTGTGCCGCAGCCCTGCTTAAGCAAAAAGCCCATCATCCATCTTCATTTCTCAAGATGCCAGCATTTTGTGTGTGTGTGTGTGTGTGTGCATGTGTGTGTGTGTGTGTGTAAATGTGTGTGTGTTGAGAGAATAAGGATGAGGCTTCAGGAAAGGTTTGAGACCAATACACAAATCCAGCCATCAGTCTTTAACCTGACACCTTGGCCTTAACTTCCTCCCATCACTCCATTTTTAGCTCCACCCCTAAACCTTCAAATACCATCTTTTGTCTCTCATTCCTTCATTCCTTCATTAAATTTGAGCACACTGAGCACTGAAACGAACACCAGCTTTTGTAAAATTCTCTTTCGTGTCCTTTCTTTCTCCTTATTAAACTGTGTCATCAGGAGCCTGAAGGTGTATAATTGATAGTACTTAAGACTAGTTACTACAGTTATTAAATACAGAATATTCATGCTTCAGCATGGGCGGCAGTATGTCCTTTGTAACATGTGACGTGCATATTTTTGTTATATCATTTTTCCATCTCATATGATATCTGGAAATGTATTTTCTTGCAGACCTCCCGTCAGCACACACACAAAAAAGAAATTATAAAAGTGAGATCAATAGTCCAGGAGCTCTCCATACATCTTCCAGGACTGAGTGACATTCGCCACCACTGACGTATTGCTGCTTTTCCCGGGCACAGCCAGCCATCAATCCTTATAAATCATTCAGTTCTCCTGCTCTGCTCTCCATGAACTCTCCCTCTGTCCATCTGTCTGTTTGTTTCTCTCTCTCTTTCGCTCTCTCTCTCTCATACACACACACACACACACACACACACACACACACACACACACAGACACTTATCCGTGTTTCTGATGTTAAATCTTTGCAGTTTCCAAAGATGTGTGGCAAAGAGAACGAGAGCACGGCAACATAAAACGGAAATATTCCTTTAAATTTTAAACGTGCGGCCTAAAATAGCCTCCTCCGGAATAACAACTCGATCATTTATGATGAAGCGCTCATATTCATTTGAGGAGAAATGTTCTCTCTGGAGATGGATGCCTTACAAAGCTGACAGCCCTTCGTTGTCATTTTCTATATTTTCCTGAGTTGCAGCTGTAAGTAGCTGATGGATGATTTTCACAGAAAGAAAGAAATGGAACCATTTTACTGCTGCCCATTAAAGATTCAGCTGCTGGTGGTTGAAGGGAGAGATCCAGGATTTAACATGAGCACCATCTCCCTGCCCAGGGCCAGGAAAGACCAACGCAAACATGAACTGGCGGCAGTTATTTTTTATATTAAAATCAGTTGTTATCCCTTCAAGATGATGGGATGTCTGCGACTGTGGACCAGCTGTCCTGCTGACAGAAGTCATCGCCAGGGGTTCCGCAACAAAATTGCAATGAAAATCAGATTATTGTTAAAATTATTCCAAACAACTCTTGTTCTGTTATTCAGTGGAATCGCCAGGATGAAGATTACTGGCTACTGGACAAGTAACACCCGTCTGAGTCCACTGACCATGGGCCTATGGATTAAACAGCTTACTGTCAATAATAATGTAATTTACATAGTTATGAGCTGCCTGAAATCCAGTTTTCTGCTTTTAAACCTTCCTCTACAGTTACTAATTTAATCATATGGATTCCTCTGGGGTTGGATGCCTTACAATTCCAGGTTTGCTTTTATTATTTTATTGTTGGGCTGTTTTAGATGTTTAAGATTGGAGCCTGTGCAGCAGGGTGGAACTGGGTTTCTGATTTTATAGTTGGGATTTCATTCATCAACCAACTGCTTTACTCACTGCTTCATCTGTGTTGACACACGTGCACGCGCGCGCAGAGCTCACCTTAAATTGAGATGACGCTGCGCTTCATTGATCTCCAGGGAGTGGCCATGTTGGCTCCGATTTAGACCACAGAGGAATGCTGGAATGTCTGTGGCCCTGAGGGTGGAGTCTTTTCCCCGGTCTGACCTCTGACCTCTGCCACTGCAAAAGGGATGCCTCGGCAGGGGGACAGTTGGGGGGGGGGGGGGGGTGAAAGAGGCTATAGTAGGCGTCGACCACCTGCTCTCTCTGTGATCTAATGACCTTCCCTCTTAGACGCATACCTACTAAAACGACTCTTGTGACCAGCTTTGCATTCAAACTGGCAGACTGGACGCAGACATGCTGTGTGATTGGTGCTAAAGGCTGGCTACGCACTGCTGGCCGAACACACGGACACCAGAGACAAACAGCATCATAAAATATGAATGCCTGCTGGAATGATGTGAAAACATCAATACCATCACGATGCATTAGTCTGAAATGTGTAAAAAGTGCATCGGTGGGTGGATTTTGGTTTTAATTTGGTCCACAGCTGGTTTCCATGTGGGTGATTGGCCAAAAAGGAATGCTTGGAAAATTCATTGCATCATTTAGCTGACCTCAGCTCCTTGGCACGAGTTAACCAATTTAAAGAGAAGTTGGAAGACTATTAAAAACTTAACTGGGTGCAAAGCAGTGGGTGGGTGGGAGGGCAAATATAATCAGAGCCTAAATGGTAAATATGGGTAAAAATCCAAAATAGAAAAGGTTGACTGAGCCGACAAATTGGTCTGTCCATGGGTGTCTGAGGGACTCGTAACAGATAGCTCCTTTTAAAGCCTCAAGTGTTCTCTCACACCACTCCAGAGGCAGCAGAATGGATGACAGGCACACACAGAAATATACAAGCGCAACAGCAGTGGCATCTTTCTGAAAGCAGAGGATAAACACAGGGTATTCCCTCTTCCTCAATGGCTCCTCACTCCGCTGACGTAATGGGAACGGAGAGGAAACCTCAAAAAGCAAAAGGAGCGGGACGGAAAATTATAGCTCTTTCCATCAACGTCTGCTTGTGTCTAAAAAAAAAAAAACCTGGCCGGCTGCACGTCGGGTGAGACGGTTCAGCGCGTGCAGACATTGAGACGTGACACGGACTGCACGTGAGAGGATATTACGTGCAGCCACGGCACGGGATGGAAAAAGGAAAGCGGGGAAAAGGAATATTCCTAAAAATCTAGCTTTAAAAGAAAAAGGGGGGTGAAATGACAGCCAGACGGGCTCTGAAACAAAAAGCGGAGTGTCGTCAGGAGGAGAGACCAGCGACGGCGGGAGTGTGGCTTCCCAAAGATGCCGGCGTGCTCTTTGAGCATCTTAAATGTGCCGCCGCTCCCACTGCAGATCAAAGGCAGAGAAGTGGCTCGGCTCTCAGCGGCATTAAGTCACATTAAGCCTAGACGGAGGCCATACACACGCTCTGACAAATAAAGCTGGCTGGGATTATACTGACAATGGCACACAGTGAGTCAGAGGCAGCGAAACAAGGTCAGACCGCAGTGGGACAAAAGCTACGATCATGCAGAAAATAAAAGATGAGCTGGAGAATGGAGAGGAGTGCTTAAGGTGTGTGGGATTTAATTTAGCTGTGTGGTACTCAACCTTTACTGCATTTATTTAATAGCTTTAGCGCCAATGTGCAGGGGTGAAGACTCGCTGCGTCAAGAAATGAGAAGCACCCTGATCAGTGGAGAGGACAGAACGAGTCGTTCCTTTCACTTTATATTTATAATTCCATATTCACATATGAGATTCTGGACTGTAAAGTCAATTCACCATCAGAGCTTAGACTCCGCGGTCTGGTTTGAACTTCAAAGGCAGTGTGAGGTCTCCATCCAAAAGTCATATATTTACCCGGTGTCCCAGTCCAGTTCAGCTTGTTCAGCTCTAATGCACCAGCAGGTTTGACAATAAACAGCAAGGAAGAAGAAGAATTGAAATGCTCCTGTGATGGAACAGAAAACGATCCTCAATAACCTGGCTGTTTCTGGACAAAGTCTAATATTTTGGGATGGCTCTGATCCAGCACTGCCTCACATCGTAACCAAGCAATGACCAAATAAAGAGAAAAGGTCCTAAAATGTGACTGCTTTTCCTTCAAACCTTCATGTGGGATCTTTGCAGATGATCTCGAAGGACCGCAGGGATGGAAGGAACACTGTCTGCAATGACCAACGGACAATAGAAGGTTGCTAGGCTTGAATTTGAAAGGTGTTGAATGCCTGCTGGATGACACGGCCTCAACTGCGATGCTGTCTGCAGACGTCAGACAGTGAATTTAGAAGGAGCTGCAGACGTGGCACCAAGCCATTAATGCTGTTAGCCTCTGCATTAGACACACGTGCACGGCAACACTTTCAGACTTGCCAACGCTGCCTGTCAGCACCAATATAGGCCCTAGCTCACACTCAGAGGTGCAAAAACGCACACTTGCACAGACACGCACCGATACTTTAAAAAGCGACAACCAGCGATGGCAAATGCAGAAGACGGTTTTACATTTCCGCGTGATGAAAGAGAGAGATGCCCCAGCAGCTTGAGGAAAGGGGGACAGTTCAGAGGGGGGAGCATGGAGAGATCAAAGCGGCATTTCAGTCGATCCCGTGTTGGCCTGTTAGAGGGCTGGTGGCTGTCAGCAGGCATGACAACAAACACTGAGGTGTGCAACATGTGGCGAGGTGAAAAACAAACACTGCAACGAGAGAACGTCAGGTTCTGTTGAATTAATGATTAACCTCTCCACTTAGCTCAGGAAGCTCTCCTGCAGCCCAAAGTACCAAACTGACATTATTGAGATGGTCCTGACCGAACGGTGAAGGTTTAGTCTGACTTTCTCCAACAGAAGAGTTAGTGTGTTTCCAGCCTAATTACCTGAACTCTTAAAATATCAATAAAAATAATACTCCATCAGGAATTATCTTATTTATATACATTGCACCCATCTCCAAAGGGCAGGACACCAACAGGCTCCACCACGTGACACTGCGGAGCCCAATAGTGAGTCGATCTGGAGAAAACTACATTTTTCAGTTCTGAAGGTAGTTTATTTTTAATATAAATATATTTATTGACACGTCAAGGCGTCACCAAAGTGGTAAATGCAGTTTTGCCGTCGATGCCATGACACGTGCTGCTGCATTTTATAGTTCCAAAGTACCTCTGTGATGTAACGTCTGTGTCTGCAGTGCATGAGCTGATGAGGAAGGCATCCGGCGTCCGCTTTTAGATTCACTTCTTTTAGCCGTACAGATGAGGTTTAGAATTCATGGCGGTTTCTACAGCATCCATGACAGTGAATGCCAGCCACCAGCATAAAGAGGGACTTATTGGCTCATTTTGGATCTTTACAGAGGAATCATGGATTTAAACAAGTGAATTATTCAGTCACGATGGGTTCTTTTCCATCCCCAGAGCTGCCACAAAGAATTGATCACAAATTCTGACATAGTTGTTGTATACACACAGATATAGCAATGTGCTGATGTTCAAGGAGGCCAGTGATTAATTACTGAAGCAGCAAAATTATTGAAATCCATACTTTAGATGGATTTGACAGTATATGGATAATTGAGCTTTCCAGCCTCTCCTTTAGGTGAATATTGCCAGATTTTTTCAACACAGCAGTTTATTGATGCCACAAAGACAAACCAGCTTCGGTTCTGACTGCTTGTGCTTCCCAATACTTCTATTCACTCATTGGTGGTCAAATTTACAGAGCAGCGAGAAGCCGCTTTCACATTGACGTGCCAAATAAGCGACGGTATAGCTGCTTTACCATGAAGCTTATCTTCTACCCTCTGGAGAGAATTTATGCAAAAGAAAGAACAGGTGAACTGAGTGAACTAGGCGAACAACAACCTTCAAGAGCCACCGTCGCGATGGAGGCAGAAAGCAGGATGTGCCTGTCTGGGATCCTGACAACACATTTCTCTCCGCTGTGCTTTGCTGGCTGCTTCTCCTCAGGGGAATTAGTCTGTGTGTACCAGGCAGGGTCTCTGCCTCGCACAGCACAGCCATGTTTAGTCCCTGTGCCTTTTAAAGCCAACACACACACCCACACACACACACCCCTATACAGGTCAGCCAGCAGCCACATCTGATCCAGGGGTTAAGTCGTTAAACGCTGGTTATGATCTGGATTGGGATCAGGATTCTACACCTGGCTGCACTAACTCAAGAATAATGTCTTTTCAGGAACTTTGTTGTGTAGGTTTTTAGTGGGTGTAACAAGTTTTTAGTTTTTTTTAGTTTTAGGTTTTTAGATTTTAGCATTTTTTTAACCAGTGTCTGGAGAGTGTAAACATGAATATGGGTCGAATCAATAGTTAGGCTGCAGGAATATGCTTAGACCAAGAGATCCATAACGATCCACATGTACTGGGGCATGCAAAGAATGTGAAGAACATGAAATGACTCATGGGTCACAGAACAAATCAAAACAAGGGGTCAAAATGTACCACCTCAGCAGCTATAGAGGGGCTCACCTCTGTCCATTTACAACACAGATCCACACGTTCGCACAAAGCTCAGACTCATCAACACCTCACATGTGTCAGTGAACCGAGCGCCGCTCACACGGCACCAGCATCTGCCCGAATGCTTTTCATTACCACCTCTTACTCTTTCAAGTTTCCCTCTGGCAATAAAATTAGTCACGTTCCGGCGCTCTGCATTCTAGTCAGACGTGGGGGCTGTTCACTAGTTCGGTGGAAGGAAATCGTAGGCGTGCAGTGGGAATCGGGGAGGGTTGAAAAGACAGATTGCGCCCAGCAAAGGGTTAATTTGCTACAGAGGAGACTGAAATGCTTCTGTCAAATGAGTTCTGACAGAGTGAACATTGAACTTGCTCTTGCAGCAGAGGCTGATGGGGTCTTCCTTACGTGTACATCTACCCCTGGATTTCATCAAGGCGCTGCTTGAGGACAGGAATAGTGGTCCAATTCAACAGAATTTGGCCAGACCTCCTCATAGATAGTTCTATTTTCTCTGTTGTAGGTTACTTCTAAAGGGAAACCTCTTCCCCTCTAATCGCAGCCTTGTTTGCAGTCATTTACCCTCTCAACCATTCAATGAAAATGTGTCTTCTTTTGTAGAATGTGTGCACCTGCCATTGTATCAGGGATGAATGAGTGCTGAGTTTCTCCACACGGCGGGAAGAGGCAACAGAAAAACTGTTGGTGTATACCAGGATAAGCACTGGCAGGTAAAAGCGAACAATGATAAAATGGAGAAATGTAAACTGGCAAAGGACAAGTGTTTTTCCCACCTCCCCACTGATACTCTCTTCCTCCCACTGGGCAACAAAAGCTTTATTAGAATACAGCAATGGATGCTGTTTTGATAATCCCCAGAGATCCATTCCCCTCGCGCTTCTGTTCTCTCTCTGCTAGATACCTATACATCCTGTTCTAGCCCTCCTCCACTGTCACCTACCTTTTCTGCCTCTTCCTTGCACCACCTCCTCCCTGTCAGAGTCCCTAATGAGGCTCAGTGGGAATGCTCTCCGACTTCCTCCCTGAAGACCGGTTCCCTTCCCAGTATTCCTAAGGAGTTGGACTGATTGGGTAGTCTGTTTCTTGTTCCGTGCGGCCTAGCTGCCCCTGCACTGATGCATCATTCACACGAGCGTGCATACATGTGCAATTCTGACCGTATGCGGGGGCTAACTAATAAGCACACATTTAAATAAGGAACGGATGCAAGTGTATCAGAACACGCCATAAGCTCCGAATTCCTGCAGCCAATTTCTGTGAACTTCTAAGCTTCTTACACGGAGCACAGATAATGTGATTACCGACACAGGGCAGGAAAGATCTGCAGTATAGAACAGGATGTTGTTGGTCAAATGTCTCCGCCTTAGTAAGAACTCTAAACGCTGATAACGGCAAAGTAACTTGTGGAGAACCGATAACACCATATTTTTACCATGAGCATAAATGATAAGAAAGACAATCCCTCAGTCACCTCTTCAGTCACCTTATATACCGACACTATGTGTCAGGAGGATACGCCCCGACTCCAGGCTGACTGGAAGAAAAGACCGTCATTGACCCTTTGACCTCCCAGAGTCAGAATCTACAACTCTTTCTGACTCAACGGGCAAAAAGCTTCAGCAGTTCTGTCCTCGAAAATTAAGCCCGAATGTGACAATAAATGCTGCTTTGAGAGGAAGCTGAAAATACTGAGGTCTTTGTTCCTCTTTTTGGCGCACGGATGGTCCAAGTGTGACGGCTTAACTGCCAGTTGTGGACGAGGCATCGTGACAGGTCAGATTCATTCGGATTGGTTTGCCCTCCGTGCCTCTTCTATTCCAGCTTCCCCTAAATCCATCTAACGACTTTTTCAGTATCTTTCCACCCACTGAGTCACGCAGACCGTTTTTGTCCAGGTCTATTTATGGACATCTTAAAGAAAAAAAAATGATTAAAAACTGAGACAGGGGGAGATATTTCCCTCTAGCTTTAAGGCCTACAAAACCTTAACTGCTTCATTAAAAAAACACCCCGACAGAAACACGGTCGTCAGCAAAAACAGACAGTTTGTAAGCAGGACAACAACAACAGATCTGGCCTGCTCATGATGATAGAACACCAGAACCGTTCTTCATCTCCCACACGGAGCGCCAGGAAACCAGCGGCTGCATTAAAGCCACCCTGCAGCTGCACATAGCTGGTCGATAACTGAACCATTTAACAAATTGATTTTTGAAATGCAGCTTTAAATGGCCGAAGGCTACATGTGCACAAACACAAACGTTGGAAAATGAATTTAGGCTCTCCCGTTCTGAAAATCCAAAAGCGGTGGGATCTATTCGTCACCAGGTTGTGTTGCGTGACATTACGTTTCTGTGACATCTGTGAGACACTCGACGGTTAAAGGGGCAAAAGTCCAGACCCAGAATAACAGTTTTTATGTTGTTATAACACAAAGTTCAAGTTGCTCCACATGGTCCTGTAGTTGTTCCAGATCATATCAAACGATGAGCCAAAAAAGGTTTTAGAGCAAGGACTGGAAATATAGGTCAATAAACTCTAAATAAATCAATACATCGAAATCAAACATCTCACTGCAACAAAAACAAAGAACAAACATTGATGTCAGTATGGACGGGGGCCCTCGTGCGCTCGGGGGGGCTGAACTCCTCAACAACAATTCATCAGCGAGGCAGTTGGAGTGGAAAAACAGATGTGAGATCTCTGCAAATCGTCATACTCAGCCCGATTCTTCCTCTCTCCTGTTTTGTTCTCCTTTCCCGTATTTAACCTTGGGACCCCGACTCGAGCTGTCCAACCACTGATAAATGTCATCTGGGTTGGACTTCACAGAGACCACGGAACCAGGAAAGAGGAGTCATCGCTTCCCTCATGGATCACAAACACGCAGTCATCCTTCCTCCATGAGCTCACTCCTGACCGACATATTCCACTGTCTACTTTTTCTGTTTTACTTGGGTTTCAGGCTACTTCAAGGTAGCTCAATCCCAGTTAGCACTCCACAACTGGGTGTAGAACACATTCACATCAGGCTGCAAGCTTCCCTCAGACCCAGTGAGGTGTGTTGACCCGAGACAAGGTGCATGTGGAAATCTGACGTGGGGGGAGTGCGGGGGAGTCAGGGTTAGGGGAAAATAAAGGTCCAAGATGTGATTCCTCATGGACAAAATGCACCAACGCCAGCATTCTCTGCAGCCCGGCAATAAAAGCAGCGTCCCTGCGGATCAGCCAAAAGCCTGAGAATGGGACTTCTCATGCGACGGATTTGAGAGTTGATCCCCGACTGAAGAGAAAGTCGGATTTTCCCGCACAGTGACTGATGGGCCAGCAAAAAAGAGGAAAGGAAGAGGCCTTGAACTGACAAGCATGCAATTAGGACAGTAGAAAGCACCACCAGTGTGCGCAATGAAGATCACATAGATGCTGCGGTACACAAGGGTGTCACTGAAAGTGCACTTGAGGACCTAATCTGTCTAATTAGGTTTTATTACAGACTTTTCTTTCAAAATCCGTGTACGCAGTAGACAGATTAAAGTATTAGAAACAGTTGTTAATTTGTACGCGTCTGCGATAAGTGCAGCCTGTGCCTTTATACACAGTCGTCAGTCGCCATTTACAGAGCAGTATGAACGGAATATACAGAATAAACTCAGCACAATGACTTCAAAGGGCATAAACCGTTTAATTTTTGTGTTTTAGTTTTGTTGGTGTTCCTTGAAATGTTGGCATGGTGTGATCTTTTGAGGCCTTTTGAATTCGGATGCTGAAATATTTCTCAATGAGACCGAGGGCATCCAAACAGCTGGCCTCATCTGTAGTCTCTCTGGGGGCATGTGGAGGAAATACTGTACCACAGATGGCACGGGATGGATTCCCGGACAAGCAGGGAACAATAGCTGTGACATGGCATAGCTAATCAATACAAGACAGCTCTAAGTTGAGGAAGGGGGTCGACTCTCCTGACGGTGCTTGTCCCATCATCCTGTTCCAGGCCCGTCATCATTCCACACCCTTCATTTCCTCTCTCAGCGGACATCCTTTGAAATGCAAAACAATCGAGCCAAAGTCAACACCCCAGTCTTCCCTCGAGACGGCAGGCTAATTTTTCCCTGGCACAGCTCAGTTCACATGAGCCGCCTCTTCCTCACTCACAAGCTAGTGCTGACAGACAGATAAATAGTCTGAGAAGACACAAATTAGGGGAGTCAAAGTATAAATTGCGAGTGCCGTCCATCATTAGTATTAGCAGCTTGGCACAACTCAAACGTTTGCTTTCATCTAGCGTGGACTTATTTATCCTCACTGCAATTAGATGGCAGCGCTAATTTGCACATGAAATGATGCAACATCTTGCGCCTGAATCAAAACTTATCTTTTTTCCCCCTGAAGGTAAAATTAAATTTCAACCATTAACTCTATAAACTGGCAGAGTGTAAAAGTTGGAACATTACTTACGTTGTTTTGGCAGATTTTTTCCCCCAGTAAAAGTGGTTTCTATTGAAGGACACACAATTTCAGGCTTGGAAATATCACTTTGAGTGAACTGGAATCTTGGTACAATCATGTCAAATGTGTGTATTAAGTGCTAAAAACTCTGCACATCATGGTGACACCAAGCTGCTCCAGCAGTGACAGTTACTGTTGACATTTATTACAATGCAACTGTAATATTTTTGAAGTTACAGTTCAAATATTAAATCCAACGAAATGCAGTTAACTTACAGGGACAGGAAGAAGGAAGTTCAACATATAAAGTGGTGTTGGGCCCAAACAGATTCTAAGCAGCAGGTTGTGCACAGAACTAACACAACTAGAAATACACCATCTTTCTTTACCGCTTCTCTTTTTGTATGGTTAGCAAACCTGTCTAAGGTCACGATCGTACTGTCCTTGTGTTGCCATCAGAAACACTGATGTGCTGCTTGTTTCCTGCTTTATTTCCATTTGTTTTATGGACGATGGAGTCCAACTGTATTTAATTTGCCCTCGTGTGGTTCGGACAAAGTGGAGCGCCTGGCGTTCTCAGCAAATCAGTCGCATTTGCCTTTGCTGTGAATTGTTGGGTAAAGTCCGAAAAAGAGCCACATTTCTGTCCAGCTTTCAAAAGAAATACTATCCTCCGCTCACCAGGATTCATTTTAGGAACTTAAGGTTTTTTGCTGCTGGATTTGGCTCCTGATGTAATTTACAACGATCCAGGAAGGTTTCAGATCAGCCAGACATGTGCAGCCTTGGAGCCTGTGAGCCCTGGCAGCACGACAGACGGAAAATCTGCTGCAATGTGGTAACGATGTTGAATGTGGAACTTTGAAGACTACTATGCAGCAGATTTCCAAGTTGGTGAGAAGACAGGATGGAATAAAAAAAAAGGGAAAGTCAAATTCCATCTGATTATTATGTTGACTCCTTCAAAAAAGAGAAGCGACACATTTTATTTCCATCTCAACTTTATCAATACCGTAAAATCAATATTGTTGTATGTTCTAAAGATGAGAATTTATTTGCCTTAACTGAATTTCCGAAAGAGAGAACCTTTGTTCAAGGGGTACAGGACCAAATATGTGGAGCGCAAAGGCCACGCTAGGTGGCCGACAATGTAAAGCTACATAAACACACCTAAAGCCAACAGTGTGTGACCTAATCTCTGTGGCCTCTGTGGAGGCTTTGGCCCATTTGCAGAGAGTCCATGGTGAAAAGAAGTGGTCCTCATTACTCCACAACACACCTCATCCATCACATCTTTTAACATCAACAGCGGCCTTCTGAGAAATCCTTAATTGAGACAGGCAGAGCAGAAGGTGTCTGGCTGGACTCAAAAGGCACCTCAGAGACCAGACAGAAAAAAAGGAGGTCTGGTTGGAGCCGAGGTTAGCACCCGACCGCACTGGCTGAAACAGATGTTCGCCTGTGCAGTGTTGTGGTTTTAAACAAACACTGGTCCACGCGCATGCATACACACATGTATTTATATTTGCACATACAGGGTCCGCCCGTTTCTGTTTTGTTGGTCAGGCACCACAGTTTCTGAGGTCTAAAAGGGCCTCAGCTGCACATACAGTCACTCACTGTTTATGTTGCAGGGCTTCCTGTGGTTTAACCTCTCGCCGTCTCTGCACACCAGTTCCTCTTCAACCCCCACCCCCCACCAAAAGACTTTATTCGCCTCCGACGTCATTTTCTCCAAGCCTTCACATATTGATTGTTGAGCCAGAAAAGAGAGGGGGGGGGGGGCTCCTGAGAGTGTCAATAGAAACAGGATGACGATCATTCGTGCCACAGGTGAGTTAAACTGGCTAACCATTTTACCCACGATGAGGATTTTGTTTTCTTAGCTTAAAACGTTCACAGATGACCGATCGCATTTGGAAACTATGATCTGCTTCTGTTTAGGCTGAGCGGGTGGAGATAACCGTGCTTCTGGCAATGAACCGGTCATTAGGCCGTGGTGTGCCACGACTCTAATCTCTACTTTCCACAATCTCGCTCCCCATTTCCTGTCTGCATCCCAGCTCTGTCTCATTTTTCAGCCTATTGTTGGATGCCAGTGCGCTCACGGTGGAACAGGCTGGCCTGAACACACAAGGAGGGGTCGGCGTGGTCGCAGCCGAGTGTGACGGATACAATAACCCCTGCGGCGGAGGCGTCCATGTGCTAAATTGCTGCCACAAATGTTCTTCCACTGGGCCACAGCGGGACCATCAGACTCACTCAGCTATCTCAAGTACTGACGCACTTTCCCTTTTTTCTCACATAATTGCATCCTGACTGAGTGTTCCCAACAAGTCAGGCTCCACTTAGAAAGAGGTGGGAGAAGGCTGATAGAGGAGAGCAGAAGAGGAAGATTAGGGTGGTGGCATGTTTAAAACAGCGTTTCCTCATTCCAGGTTGAATGGTCCGAGGAAAACTACATCCATAATCTTACCCACTACACTCCTCTGTTAAAAACGTAAAGTGTCAAAGTCAAATAGTCAAAGAAAGCAAAAGATCTTCCATGATAGAATGATGCTGTATTGGCTCTGACACGGACTTTCTGCAAACGCCATGTGAAGAATTAGCCCGTCTTGGGGGGGTTAGGCTGAATATTTGCGTGAGAAAGTGCCATCAAGAGCCAGCCAGCATCAGTTTGTTTAAAGAAAGAAGAGAGCAGCTACTTCCTCGGAAGCATCCAACCCCGACATTCCTGCCAGCAGCAACAGCGGCTATTGTGTGCAATGACCAACACTTAACATCTTATTCAGATTTATCCAACAAAAATCGAACCCCCCCACCCACGCCGCGACGGCTGCCAGCACCGCATAATCTGCTGGAGTGATATGTTTTTGAAAGATGTTTTTACATTGAATATTTGTGGCTTGATTTAACAAAAGATGTGGACACAAATGTTGGAAGAAATGACATTAATAATGACGTTAAAAACTGATTCAGGGAGTATTTATAGACGCGTGAGGTGTTAACGGTGGCCTTCCTGCTCAACACAAGCTGATGGTCACTCCACAAAAAAAATCGTGCAGTTTCTTTAACAGAATGTTGGAGCTCTGCCATGTATCAAACTTCATAATCAGCACACTTGACAGGCAGAGAAGAAAATGCTCGGCACAGAGGTAGGTCACATGTCAATGACTGATAAAGATGAATTAAATTGTCGGTCGTGTATTAAAAGGAGCTCTGTTCATCACTATAGTGAAGCTGGGGACAAACTGAAGCAATGTGAAGCTTAAACAACCATCTAGTGTTGAAGGAAGTGAACAAGAACTGATGGGAAAATCAAGTCGAAAGTCATTACAGTCCTGGTGACCAATCAAACAATAGTTTCTTTGGCCATTAGCATGCTGCTGTGTGGAAGTGTGGGGGAGGAAGAATTTGTCAAAGCGGTCTAAACTGGTTTCCTAAACTTCAGATGGAAAATGCCTGGTTTCCGGCCTGAGGCATGAGAGCATGAGTCTTCCAGAAAAGATTCCTCCATCCATGGCAATTTATTTCTCCTCCCTGCTGGTGCCAGTCTCTTGGCAGGACGGAGTTGTTTGGGGCAGCGAGCAGTAAAGCATAAACTCTGAGAATCTGGCAGACGTCTGAATGCCTGAATGTGTTCTTGGCAAATTGTAAGAAAAAAATAAAGACAAACTTCTCTTTCAAGTGTCATGAATAATAAAGGTCAACGTCAACATTAGGAACGTATGGATGCGCCACACGATCAAGCCGTGTCCCAGGTTGTTTTAGGTGATTAAAACATTGTGGATGTATTCAGAGGATTTGAGTTTTACACCAACGTTGAGTTCATAGATGACCAGCAACAGTTACAAACACTCCAAAAATGGCAACCGGTGCACAGCACCAGGAACCTTCGTCTCAGCAAGATGTTCCCATGAACGACAGCCTGGGTTTCTACTCCATCACGGTGCACAGCTCCTTATAAAGAAAGATGGCATCAGCACATAAAACACATCCATCCGTTGTTTCAGCTATTTGGGGAAAATTTAGTCCACAAAATACAGTGATATGTCGCTCCTTTCCTCACCCGAAAGGAGTGAGTGGCCTGTTTCCTAGTTACCATGCTTCATTTGGCCTAAATAAGGCCAGAGAGACAAAGAAAAGCTCTGTGACATATTTAAGAGTTGTAGTGGCCCTGATACATCACTGCCATATGGATTCCTAAATGGTCAGGTCCTTCAAATGGGTATTACATGACCCATTTACAGGATTAGCGCCACCCTCCCAAAACTCAATTTACTCGTTGGCAGCTGTTAGTTGCTAATTGCTGTTGTTTGCCGTCGATAAATTTCCTTGAGATTGAATTTCAAATATGCTTTTAAATGACACAAGAGGCTCATGATGTCATTTATTTTAAACGGTATTCTGACAATGGATTACTGGAACCAATAATTGGCCAGGCTAATACACAGATACAGTATATACAGTGAAAGTATGTAGCTACATTACAATTTGTTTTTAACTACATTTTTTGACAGTCATTTGTTCAGACTAGAACCAGAACGCCGGTGCATTCTGGGTCCGGCTTTGCTTGCAGACTCTGCATCCCAGGCTCAGGTTTTGCAGGCTCATGTTTATTTTGTGGACATGCACATGTGCATCCATCCATGCAGCAGCACACTAACAGCCAGTGACAGACTGGTGCATGTGGCTCTCAGAAGGTTAGGATGGGATGGCCTTCCTGACAATCCTTAACTGCACTGTGCAGTTAAACGACACAGTTCTAGCAGACAAAACAGTCTTCAGAACTCTTCAGACAGGAGCTTTAAAATAAAATCAATGATGCTAACCTTAGCTTTCACACGTACGTTGCCCACTCAGGGAGCAAAGCGTGAAATGAAAAGAAGCAGAGATATTTGGCTGTATTAAGAGGAAATATAAAGCTTAATTCTAAAAGGGCTTTCTCAATATGTTGCATGAGATCCGCTATGCAAAGAATGTTAGGTATAGATTATTGACCAAACCAACAAATGATGTACAGCCTATGTGCAGCTTTGATGAATTAAAGAAAAGTGGGACTAGCAGATTTTAGTCTTTGGCTTTGATCTGCTTGGAAAGTAAAAACTGCCAAATACTGAAATCAAAGCCGTTTTAATGAACGACTACATTTTTCATCGGTCTTAGACCAGGATAAAAAAAGCTGACAGCATCTCCAATCAATGTTGACACACATTTTCTGCTCGTGGTGGAGAGGAGTGCGCACGTCTGACACTCGCGGCATGTTTGATCAGCGGCTTGGGTGCCGTGGTAAACTATTCCCTCTTTGATTTCCTAATGTTTATGCATTTCCAGAACATTTTACTCTTATGTTGTTTGAAACACACAATGGAAACATGAAAAGACGTTCCTTCTTACAAAGGAGCACATAAACAGAGACACACGGGGGCAAAAAGACATTCTGAGTTCAATCCTGGAATCAAGAGAGCACCTTCAGTTTGTGGAGAGCAAGCTGGCAATGAAGGTGCAGCGGGTTATGTCACTGTGCGGGCGAGCTCGGGCCTCCGAACTGGGACTATTTCAGCATGACTATGCAGGAGGCACCATGTCCGGAGCATTGAATCTGCTGAGGAGAGCTCAGAACTTTTGGACCACAGGACCTCTAAAACAAAATAAAATAATGGGAAATAAAACTTGTTTATGTAAGGATTCAGCACAGAAGTGATCAGACTAATTAAAACAGCTGCTCTTGACGTGCACTTTGTGGTGGAAATGTGAAGCGGAGATATGTGGCCGTCCTGTTATGTGTGGCTGGTGTGGTGACTCCGCTTCTGTTCTCGTCAATGTGAGACACTCGTGTCGCACGTCTGCATTTCCCCCAGCCACAATCAGGGAAGTGGCTTCAGACTCAGCCTGTCTGATGTTTTGCATACGAGTCTCATGTGATGAAATCGCCAAGTTCCCATAGAGTGTTCAGCATTTGATCCATCCCAGTCCCCAGCGCCACTCTGCACAAAAACGTTTCATCCTTGAAAAAGCTTATCAGCGTGCAGAGATGCCGTGGGCTTTGAGGATCATTTGGTCTCGCTTCATACTTAACAGTAAATGCAATTTATTGAATAATGAATCTCCTCTGCTCCCAGGACTGTGTGAAGTGAAGTCAGCCAGTGTTCAGCCTAAAAAAGGACTTGAGATGAACTCAGGAGGATCTGTGAAAGTACAGGAAGATACATGGCTTTGTGCTGTACGGTGGAAATCCAGGTGAGGCCGGGGAGGCTGTGCAGCACAGAGTGTGTCCATGCAATTTATTATGAAGAGCAAATAAAATGAGAGTAAAAAGTCCTCCTGCTAATGCATTATTCATGTATTGTAGCTTCTGGGTGTTCCACTTGAGTGGCCAGAGTTAGAGTTAGTGCCAAGTATCGTCCAAACAAGATGCTGCTGAGTATGTGCAGGAAAGGGAAAAGAGTGTGTGTGTGTGTGTGTGTGTGTGTGTGTGTGTGTGTGTGTGTGTGTGTGTGAGTGTGTGAGTGTGTGTGTGTGTGTGTGTGTGTGTGTGTGTGTGTGTGTGTGTGTGTGTGTGAGACGACAGGGACGAAGAGTTGGCGAGTTACCTCAAGGCTTAAAAATATTCACTGAAGGATGCAGAAGGAACAGGGATACAAAGAGACCACATCAGCCCAGAGCAGCAGCAGCAGCAGCAGATGTATACGTACATACAGACGCCCCATGGAACACACACCGCTCACACTGCAGTGCAAAGCTAACACACACTTCTGGATTTCTGTCCACTTAATGACTACACAGCAGACAGCCCGCAGGTTGTCCCCATCCGGACCAAAGACAAAATACACACTCGACTAAATAACCAAAAGAAATTTGAAACATCCCACGACGTACAAAACATTGTTGGTTCGTTTCTGGAAGTCTTAAATAATCATCAAATCAAGACAAGAAAATACGCTCTGGTCACCAGACAGCACACAAACTGCTGCTTGGGGCCAGCAGCAACCCCCCCCCCCCCCCACCACCACCACACAAAAGAAGATTTTCCTGCAAATGAATATTTACAGGAAAGGAAACGTCCACTCGTCTCCCTGCTGTGTGTTTGTTTTACCACCCAGGTGATAAATGAACGCCGGTTCACCTCTGAACACATCTGGTCTCTGGTCTAGTTCGTTTAATGTTCTGCCAAATGCCAACGATGCCGTTACTGTAAATGGACAACTGGAAGATCCAAGTTCTGCTTCATCAAAATCCTAAATTAAAAAAAAGTTAAAGCCTGTGTGTTTGTATCACATAATATCAAGGACAGTTCAGCCCTAGATGTTCTAGTTTTGCAGTTGGAGCCACATCTTGCATCCAGTTCTGTTTCCATGCCCGACTTCAGGGAAATTCCCATCAGACAAGTGAGCCGTGAAGACAAACATGAAGCAGATCTTTCTTTCTGTCATTAGTGACTCAGATTCTTGACAAGAACCCCTGGTTTTATACTCCCCCCCCCCCCATTAATGTGTTTTTCCTAGCTGGAATGCAGTTGGACAAAAGCCACCATTTAGGATGAAACAGCAGAAATTAAGGAGTAATGAGACGGGATGCGAGAAGGTGATGCCACTGGAAGTGCACCATCTGGAAGTGCACCACTGCATCCTTGAATGTGACCGGTGAACGATGAAACATCCTTATTCCTCACATGTTCCTGACAGCGGCAGGATGATATCACGCAGCTGGTCAGAGACCTGTGGCGGAGTCCTGGGAAGCTTGAGCAGGTTGTCACACGTAAGCAGTATTAAAGGGTCAGACATGAGGGCCTGGTTCAGCAGAGAAACCAGAGAAGAAAAGCAAGAAGAGACGGTAGAAATGGTGCAGAGGTGTTGCCTTGCATTTTCACCAGCAGCTGCCCCCCAAAATTGAGCGTGACTTCCATCTAGATCCCCCCCCCTCCTCCTGAATACACAACATGCAACAAGAGCAAACAAATTGTCAGTGAAACCTTGGGCTCAGAAAGAGGCCAATCAATACAGCTCTCTCCTGTTGTCGACCACACCCCCACGCCACGGGCGTGCAGAGACTCAGTGGTGAGCACACATGCTTTCTATGCCACTGATCTGTAATGTGCCAACAAATCTACAGTCCCATTTTCAGAAAAGTTGGGATGCAGCCCAACATGTAAACAGAAACTGAATGAGCTCATCTGTACCACCCTGAAAGCAGCGCAAACCGAAGGCTGTGCTGCGACTCCGTACTCTAAGATTTTAACTGGAGAAAACACCGATTCTGTCTGATTACTTTAAACCCAGGGAATTGGAGCGGAATTTTGTGAATTTGTGGAATCAACTTGATGCACTATCCTTATTATTCCTGAAGACGTGTCGCCTTCTGTCCAGAAGGCTTCTTCGGTTCTGAACTCTCTGGGAACAGAGCCTGAACAAAACCTACCTTGGATAACTACGACCTGGATGGTTGAGAACCTACGCAGACAACGTGATGCATTCTTGCACGGTGCCTTTTTGAAGGCTCCAATAATGAACCTTTCAAAAATGTGTAGGTCAACAAGATATCACAAGAAATGTGACGCAAGGGAAATGAAAGAGTGAACGGTGAAATACTCCATGTAAGTCCTACTCTTCACCTCTGAGCAACAGTGATCAGAGATTTCCTGTGTCTCGCTGCTATGATGCACGCATTTTTCTGTACCATCGATCTCCATCCTGCACGGATGTGGATGTGCGAGTCAGACCAAGACTTTCCTGATCGAGACTGAAGTGAAGTGGGCACGTGGTCTTGGTGAAGTGTCCCCGTCTTGAGAGATACCAAACCTAAGCACAACAGGTTACCTCCGAAGTGTTTGGAGCCAGTCCCAAACTTTTACACTCCAAAGTACAAGTCAAACAGACCAAGAAAGCCTGATTGGCCAGACAGGGAAAAGACCCCTTCCATCCGCCTGCCAGGCACCCAGATCTGCTCCAACAAAACCCTCTTTCTCTCATTCAAGCCTTGGCCCCTTAAACACTGAGCCATCGTGCATTCTTTAGTGACATGATGCTTTTTTAAGCTATTGCCCTCTTCAACTCCCTCATCTCCTCCCAACTCTACCACCTCTCCTTTGCCCTTGCTCAAATTACCCCTTTCCCCCAATTACTATTTGAATATGAATGCCAGCAGAGGGGCTGAGTGTTTGTTTTCGCTCTCATGGTGGCAAGAACTGAAACAGGCAGCTTGGCCTGAGGCTGACGTCAGCGATCTCATGTCCCACTGATGTTTGCCGAGTGGCCTCTCAGAACCATAAAAGCTGCAGTTAAAGCTGACTACAATACTACCCCCTGTCCTATTACCTCCAGTGTTGCTACTGCGATGCCCCAGGGGAGATGTGGAGCTTACATTAAGCAAATGCCGTTGACAACTGACCTCAGATATTGTAAAAGGAATTTGCATTGTTTAAGAATGTTAACTGCAAGTGAGTGTGTGTGTGTGTGTGTGTGTGTAAAATGTAGGCCAACGTTTCAGCCCACTGCTCCTCATTGATGAAATAACTCTGGTCAGGTGCTTCACAGCCTGGGACTTATTCCGGAAGAGGGACAAATCCCTGGGTCCAGAGGCAGGACCCACCACCCCCCCCCCCCCCCCCCCCCACCACCGCCGCTCTCACGCACTTAAAGATAACAGTCGTATAACCACAGGCTAATACCCTCCCTGTGAAACCACTGTCCACTCGACTAGGCAAATGAGGAAAGCGGAGCCATCAAAAAGGTCACTAATGTGCTGTTGACTTGGAAAGAGGAGCGGATGAAAGGGAACTCAATTAAAACACTATTTAAAAAGAACAAAAACACAAATGGCAAAGTTGGTTCTACACATTAAAAAAAAATCAATTCTTAAATCAAGTTAATGTGCACTATTTTGATAAATGGTAAAGCACTTTGCGTCTCACACACAGCTGACCGGGTTTTTGAGAACATTATCTTCACCATTTGTCAGCATATTCCAGCCTTCTGGAGATAAAGAGTGTATGATGTCGTCTTCAGCAGCAGCTGCGTTCACTGAGAAACAAGAGCTTGGTTTTTGATTTTCTTTAATGAACCGAGAGCAACGGCGCTGACGCCACAATAAAAGAAGACGCATCCCAGAACGTACGCTAAAGTGGAGGAGAAGAAGAAAGAAGACAGCTGTGGTTTTGTTCACGCAAACGCAAACTGACCCATTAAATAAACTCCTTCAATACAAAGTAAATAAAACACTCCAGCACCAACTCCACTTTAAGCTCAGCTCGTATTTACAGCAGAAAACCATCAGATGTCGGTGACTTTATTGTTGAAGAGCCAAGCCGATGGCCAAACAGCGGAGCAGCTGTGAAAGCTGGAGTGATGGAACGGGGAATGTGCTTTCACGGAGGCATTGCCCCCTGTCTCAGCATGCCCCCTGCCACGTACAAATACTCCCTGCCAAAACCTGACAGCTTCCAGAACTAACGGCGCTCGCTACAACCTGAAGACAGCCACTATGTCATCCTCCCATTCCTTCTCAGAAGCGAATCTCATGACAAGCCCATCACGTGCGGCTCCTCTCCGCCTCTCCAGCCTGGCAGGTAGTCTCCCTGTCTGGCTTAATTGAGACAACCAGCAGAAGTGCAGCTTCTCTCTGTTCTGGGCTGTTAAAGTCTCCCAGAAACTGCCAGCTAACTTTCTCCAACACATGAAGACTTAACAATGAGGAAGCGTCAAGCAGCAGCAAAATAACGAAAGCTTCACAGGTTGAGATAGACGGCCTGTGAATGAACGAAGCGCATTTGTGCGTTTTCTCGGAGGGCTGTGGAACGACAGGCCCGGTGATGTCCAGGTATCCTCTGCTGCTGTTATCATAAGAAGAACAAACCCTCCAATGGAAGAAAGGATTTCAGGGACCAAACTGCTAATATCGTCATACTGAGAGCAAATGAGCCTGAAAGAGTCCTCATAAAACTATGAAGTTCAACCTCTTTAGACACACCAGATGAGTTCATGTCCACCCTCATTCTGCCCCACCCCTCCTCGCCACTGCACCGCCACCACCTTTGAGGCCAGGGGCGGCTTGGCTGCACTGGTAATCCTTCAATGAATGTGGGTCACTGAGCGGGCTTTGGCTTCATCATTCGCTAAGGGGACAGACAGCAGGGTTGTGACCTCAGTTCAGTGTGCATGCACACACACACACACACACACGGAGACAAAGACCCAAACACAGGGATGACACCACGACACGTAGACAGACAAAAAACAAGACAATGGAGGGATGAGCAGCAGACAGTCAAAAATGGTGGCTGAAGGCCACAAAACCAAAAACCAGAATACATCTGTGATCAGAAGACTTTCAATGACATGAAGTCCACAGCTGTCTGTAGACTCAGTAATTATGTGTCGTTTAAAAAAAATAAAATTAAAAATTAACTGTGAAAAGGGCAATTATTATCAAACTGGTGAAATGAATAATTCTGCATTTCAGGTTGCACTAAAATGATTTTCAAATTGTAATAATGAGTATTTATACAAATGAGACGAGCTCAGATTTAGTAACTCCATTTAATATAAAACAGAAAGCAAAAATCACAGCATTATTAAATCCTTGTTCCACATATAGAGGCAAAACTGACACTGATTTTCATATATTACATACCGCGCGTCTGTCTTGATGCTTTGCCCCAAATAGGACTTTTAATGAGAATGAATGAACGAAAAACACACAAACTAGACTGTTAAGATCTGAAGTGACTGCGGAAGGAGACGGAGAGAATGTTGCGAGTGCTGACAGGCTGCTAGATTGCTGATAAAATACGTCTAACAAGCAGAGGCTTAATCAAGTTTAAAGGATTAAATCTGCCACAAGCACATGCCAAAATATCAGAGTCCTAATTAAGGTGCACCTCATTCAAATTTACCCTCTACATCATTAATATTCTCCATCAAGCCGGCTGCTCTATCTAAGCGCAAGCAGGCAATCATAAAATATTCATGAATTATTAATCTGCCTACAGAAAAAAACAAACAGTACCAACCTGGGGAGCGTGACACACTCTGCTGAGAACGGCGAGGTTTCTGCCCCATGGTGAGTCCCTCCGCACTTCAAGACTCCACAAGCAGCGGAGCGTCAGTCATTTCTCAGCAGAATAGTGTTTCACTGAGATAAGATGGGGCTGATGATGTGACTGTGGGGAGGACTTATCTCAAGCCAACATATCAGAACTCGCCGTCATGTTTTCTGACAGGAATAAAACTTTTGGGAGCCAAGAAAGAAAAAAAAAAGACCTTCTGGCTCACACACTTCTCTGGAAAATGTTCCAAGTGGGGAAAATGTATGCTGATGGAATGGAATGGAATGACGATGTCGTCACCGCCGCCCACTTCACATTTCAACATCATACTTTGCATTTTCTGGACCTTTTAAATTCCTTGATTCTGACTAAGACGGGAAAGGCGGAGAGGAGGAGGAGATATACAACGATTCCAAGTGGCTCCACAATAATCATCTTCAACTTAATCTCCATATATGAAGCAAAATAGTGAGGATTTATTTTTAATATTCATACTTTTGCCCTTTCCCCTTGCATGTGTTCCCAGCGCCGCTCTGAATTCCCCCCTCCGCTGGCTGCTGACCTTGAACGACAGCTGCCTGTGAAGTAGGTAAAGTGCAAAGTCAATACGAGCCCACAAAGCTGGTTAAGTATTAAATGGGGGGGATGATGACGCAGCCTTTCTTCAGACAAAAGCTTAACGGTGAGCGTCGGAATATGTGCAGTCAGATTTTAATGGAACACTTTATAGCAATATTGACTTGCATTAAAAACCCCGCACACCATATTAAAAGAGGCTGTACTTGTGATTTTAGCAGGATAATCTCCTGTCTGGTAGAAAAGGGAGCACTTACGTGCTAGATACAATGTTGGAGTCCACTCGGTAGCGTATGTCATTGTGTAGAGAAAAAAACCTCAAGTGCAACAAAAAAATCCCCTCTTAAAAGGATTCAAAAGTGAAACAAGGAAGTGAAAATAATGAAATAAAGTCAGAAATCACCAGGGGAGGGGGGGGGGGGGGGTAATCAAAACAGGTTTAGTTGATATAGGCGCGTACAAAAGTTGTATTTTAACAAAGTTCTCCACACTGCCAGGGGAACCTGGTGAATGATGGATCCGCTCATCAGAGCTTGGCTGCTGGATTCAACTGAAATCTATTGCAGCCAATCGACACAATTGAACGGAAAACACGATCAATGTGTGTGTGGGAGCTAGTCCAGGCACCTATCCTGCAAGCTGCCCTCTGGCTACCGCATTCCTACAAAAGGCAACAGGTTCAAAGGTCAAGAGGCAAGACCAGCCCTGATGCTCCTCCGCAGCTTTAGCTCTGGGAAAGCATGTATTCACGTGTGAGTGAGTGTGTGTCTGTGTGTGGTGTGGCGCGTGGATGCTTTGTGTCCGCGAGATGAGGTAATCGAGATAAAACATGTCGATTTATAGAACATTCAGGAATGGATAGATATTTCCAGCATTCCCTCCTGATCCGCTAGCAGCTGCTCTGACACGTGTGTGCATTCCTGAGTCTGCAGCGTCTCCCCACAAGGCATCGCTGCCTGTGGAAACCAAGCACCGATTCCAGCATGATGCATATAGAGAGTGCACGTACTGCTTACATTAGATAAAGAAAGAGCAGGACCAACAAAAATTAAAGAGGTTGCTGAATCACAAGGGTTAAAAACCCATTAAGGGGATTGGTTTCACCGTGCTGCCAGCTGCCGCCAGAGAAATGTAAAATCTAAGCAAAAATCGGGAAGGTAATCTTGTTATCAGCGTTCACTGGGACATCCAGCCAAAACGCCACAGGTGGGAAATGTGAGACTATGAATTCAATTAAATGTATAAGTAAACTTGTAGTAGGAAAATCAGCTTTAGCTTTGTGGTGCCGGCCTCCACGCTGGGATCTGACTGACAGGGCCGGACTTCCAACAACGCAGACGGCGTCACGGGAAACAGCCTTCCCAGGATCCCAGGTTGAGTCAATCACTTTGATTCAAGAGTCCAACAAAATTAAAGCTAACTAAATGCTAACTGACTGTTCACCTTGGCTTAACATAGGTCTCACGTACGTGATCACCAGTGCCCAGCTTTCGTCAGGCCTTTGTTCCACTCTTTCACCCGCATCTCCACATCTCTGTCAACTAGTCTGAATATTTTAAGGTCTCCGTCACTCTTTGGCTGCTCTGGTGATTGAAAGAGAGGGGGTGTGACTAGAGATGAAAACTACAGTAGATTTAACCACCCCCCTTTCAAAAAAAATAAATCAAAAGTTCAACATGTTAAATCAAAAATAGCCGCGAGCCCAGAGCTGTCTCACACCTCATTCCCGGCGGAACGCCGGGGTCACCTCCCCTGGGAAACCAAAGTGGGCTGTTCAAAGAGCGTCCGATAATGGGCGGCATGTCTCTCTCTCCAGGTGACAATGAGCCATCCAAAGGAGCTGGAGAGGGAGTAAAGGCTTGAGGGGGAGAGCAGGGAATGATGACAAATGGACAGACAAGTGCTTGCTTGTGAAGTTTGTCAGCGCTCCCTTTTGGGGGGCATTGGCAGCGTGTACGTAAGGAGCTGTTGGAGGTTCACGCCAAGTTCAAGGAAAAAGACTTCCTCTCTCAACCCTGCGACATGTGTTTGGAAAAAAAAATTCCTGACTTCGCCCCTGACTGATCCTATGGAAATATGTGCGTGGCCTCTGCCTTCACCTCCGCATGTACGGGGAACAATGTGGACAAGTGCTGTTATCACATGCCCGGCTTTATCCAGGCTTTAATGGAGGCACAGGTTGATAAATGTACGCCGCACTGATGTCACTCACAGGAAAGCGAAGCTGACAGCGTGTAATCCACTATGTAAACATCAAATGCTGTCCACAACATTAAAACATACCAAGCACTCATGTGCAGTTGTTGTTCCCAGGGGGAGCATTAATTACCACCTTGATGAAATGGATTCCTCCCAAATTAGAGGTAATTAACTGTACCTGGGGGCTTGGTGGGAAAGGTGGCGCTAGAAAAGAGGCCATAATTAACGCACTATGACGGAGTTATTCACAGGTAAATCACCTTATAATAAAAGATGCAGCCTGTTTAAGCAGCTTTAGCACGTGCCTCTTGTCATGACAAGGTCAACCCCAGCTCTGATGCCAATTTCACAACCCCCCCCCCCCCCCCACCCCACCCCACAATCAACTTTCACTCCATGTGCAGCGAGCACAGGGTGCACGGCAAACGTGTTCCTGCAGATCCTGGTACAGGCTGCAGCGCTCCCACAGAGGGAGGCAGGAAGGTGGCGGGGGGATGAATTCCTTTCTAGGAAAAGAGAGAAACGTGAAGGAGGGGGAGTCCAAGGAGCTAATAGACTGACTGGAGATCTTTTTGAAGGAGAGGAGGGTTGGAGGGTAAAGCCCAGCCAAAGAGAAAGACATAAAATATGTGCTCACTTTTCCACCTACTTTCCTTTTAATGGCAGTGATATAAAGTAGCACAAACACACAAACAGTCATGGGCTGTGTTTGAGGAGCCAGAGTCCTCGCAAGACAAAAAAGCTATCAGCTCTTTAAAAATATCAAAACACAAAGTAAAAGTTTAACTGGCACACGCTTGATGCTTTATATACGATAGACCTGCCATCCCAGCAGCAATCTGTGGCTTTCTCTCATAAACAAGACACACAATGTCCCAGGACCAATAAATAATCCCGCCAGTCCTTTTTTTTAAAGCTTCCTTTAAAACTGTGGCAGGAATGACTTCAGCTTGGCTCAGAGACACTTTTGACTGTACAATTTACACCGCCGACTGCGCTTCATACAAATATCTTCTCAGTTGCATTGGCTAATTTCCACTAAAAGGCCAGTGCGCAATCGATTACGCGAAAGAGCGGAACGAAACGGATGGCAGGTTTTTGCTTTTCTTAAACATATGCTTTAAAGTCTACGGTTAGTTTTACGGCCAATGATTAGAGAGGTCAGAGTACAGCTGGCGGAGGAAGGCGTTCACGCCTCCTCTCAGCTGGACCGAACACACGCTGCGCGTCAAAGCGTGAGAAAAGACGCGCGTCCGCTGGATGCGACCGAGCGTCGGTGCGTAAAGGTCCCCAAGCCACCTCCAACCCCACCTGCCCTCCCCCGTGAAGCCCCCAAACACCGACTTACTTGTCATACTCCGCGTTGTCCTTGTCGCACCGCGCGTCCTTGTGCTTCTGCCAGTCTTTGCCGTGCTTGCAGGTGGTGAGCAGCACCACGTCCTCCGCGTTATGGACGTGGTGTAAGGCATTCCTGGTGTCCGAGCCGATGCCCGTCAGGTAGCGCTTCCCCTTGAACACCAGCATGTATTTTCTAAAAGGCGGGATGGAGTTGTACTTGAGGTACCCCCTTTCCCCGCCGGTCCTCGGATGCTCCTTGGAGAAGAGGGGGATGGAAACGTCGAAGTTGGGTCGGAAGTTGTCGGTGCTGATGCTGGCTTTGGCCAGCATGGCCTGACCGATGTCAAAGCCCAGGTCTTCCGTGTAGTCCGGCCACGTTCCCGAGTACAGGTTAAAGATGAGATGGTTCCTGCCGTCGTTCCAGAGAGGCAGGTTCTGGACCTTGGTTTTCATGTTGTGGACGTACTGAGGGGACAGCTGGTCCCGGTCCAAAGTGTCCAAACTCAGGACAAAAAGACACGCTTGTCCGGGGTCTGAGGTGTAAAATCTGGACCCCTCGATCGTGGATAGAATGTTCTGATAACTCTCTGAGATCTTCTCCCCTTTCTGCTGCGGGTAAACGTAAACTTTGAATCCATCCTTCCGACACAGAGAGAGATCGAAGCAGGAGTGCATCCGGCACCGCTTGCTTTTGTAAACGCTCGTGTTGATGTCCCGCTTCTGTCTGGGAGAAATGTGCAGGTTGTACTCCTCCGTGTCGCTCTGATCCCAGGGCACGAAGAGATGTAAAGGGTCCGAGAAGTGGGGCCAGGGCTGCTCGGGTCGGTGCCCGCTCCGGCTGCGGTCATGCCGGCTCCTGCTCGCCGCTGGAAGTTGAACTGCACCGAGGTAAAAGAGCAGCGCTAGACACGCACTGGCGGAGAGCAGGATCAGGTAACGTTTTTTGGCCTGCATGTGTCCAAGAAAAGGGGGCGAGTTGTTCAGGAATAAGAAAGGTAAAGTGGCCTGAAGTTAGGGTCTCAACCCCGGCTACACCACTCCATCCTCCGGCGGCCACCAAGGATCCCCAACCCCCCTTCAGCGTAATCGGTTCCCAAATCCAGCAATTGATCCAGTGCATGTGGGCGATTTTACAAGTCGTGTCCCGTCCCCCCTCTTCTGTAGACTTTGACCATGTCGCGCAGCGCCTACAGTACCGACACAGATCCGACCTGGCCCGGACCCTCCCGGACACAAATCACATGCAGCGCGGTTCTCATTCAGGCTGGCGGTGTGGGACCAGAGACCGGGTTAGAATGCGTCCGCCAGCCGCCCGGGGGGGGGGGGGGGGACTCGCTCTCTCCCCGCCTCCCGGCTCAACAGCGGCAGGGGTCCCTGAGGCTCTCCCAGTCGGAAAGGTATGCCCCGTTTGGATGTGAAACTCGCCACTGACCGCACGGGCTGAGTACCGCGGAGAGCACGCCGCGCTCGGACCCAAAAGCGGCGGGGCGAATGACTCCAAGTCCCCCTCCTTCAACGCTCCGTGGCCCCGGTAAAAGAGAAGCAGGAGAGCCCGGAGGAGACGTCGCAGCGCCGGGGTAGTTCAGCGGCTCAACCGGACGGATTCCTGCATTTCTCTGATTATTTCATACCAATAAAGACCTCGTCGGTGGCCGACGAAGGAGCCAGGCAGCGGCTGAAGTTGTGCGCTTGAGGCAGCGGAGGCGAGCGCTGCTCTCAGACCGGGTTAGCGGCTCAGAAGAACGCTTCAAATAAACCCAATTCTTCGGTCCCAGTGTCCAATTACGAGTGCTCAGTTGTTCCGATTGTTAGTCGGTAACATTCCAATCCCGACACGACGGCAGCTGACGTGACGTCCCAGCGACGGTTCCGGCTGCGCTGATTGGCCGTGCGTGGCAGCGTAAAGGGCGGGACTTCGAGGGAACCAGCCAATCAGAGGAGACCTCTGCATGTGCAAATTATCTAATTGTGAATCAGTTTCAAGTTTAGACACTTAAGAGTGAGAGCAACGAAATCAAGGCGGCTGGCTTCGGTTCTGTTGTTTAAATAAGCCGCATTTTGTAACGAATCTGAAGCACCTGGTCCAGATCATTTAGCAGCGCTTGGAGCTGTAAATTGGATGTTTACCCGTTGAACTTGTGCCACAGTCGTGCACATTTATGAGGACGGACAGAAACACGTTTTGTGGGATTCGTGTATGAAAGTCTTTTTAAGAGTGTCATATAAAAATGTTTTTGAAGAATATACCTTCTCTCTAACAACCTAAAACAATGATCTCATTCACAGCTCATCCTCACAAGTAGCAGCAACAACGAGTCCAATTTAACTCCTCACCAGCACATTTTGAATTTCCATGGATTGCATTGTTAATGGAACCAAAAGGGCTGCAGGTTTGTAGCGTCCCTGTGAAGAACATCGCAGGTTCTAAAGAAGCAAGCATCCGCATAACCTGGTAACACTGATATCATAGCAATGGACACCTGCTGCAAATAATGACTTTATTGCCAGTTTGTGTAAAATGCCAAATGTAATTGAGATGTATGGGGTCGGTTAATGAGAACAGGTCGTTAAAAGTCAATCCCTGACCAGTTTTGCTCTGTGGCTACTTAGAAGTCCGAGTCATGAGCAGAAGCCGCCTGTGTGATGAGCAAATTAATAGCAGAGCAGCACCTCTTGCTGAGTGTCACCATGCCACATAAACCCACATAATCCCACCACCGCCATGTGGTGGAACAACACTTGGGCTGGGTGAAGAGGCCATTCTCGTTTTTTAGCGGTCAATTAGCTCAAAAAGAGGGTCGCTAATTAGCTGGGATGTCTGGGAGACAGGCCAGTAAGCATCCCCTGTCTGGTCATTGCTGCTGGGTGGTCTGTTCCAGGGGGCTGCTCCTGTCCTCATACTTATCAGGCTGACTCCAGTGCCAAGCAGTGCATAAAGGAAAGTTTTGTTGATTTGTCAGATGCGAAAGTAGTTTGTCCGGTCTTCAATAAAAAAAATTCGTTCCCATAAGTTCTTCATGAAGAAGTTTAAAAATAAAGCCTGCTGAGTCCCTCTGACTTCTTCTGTTATTGTTCCTATCTGGGAGAATTTGCTCTTAATTGTACGAAACTCTAAAACAGAGTTATTTCTCATGTCTTATTTACCTAAAGGCAGCCTGGACAGCATTTTATTGCTTCTTATATGATGTACCGCCGCCATAAAGGGCACTTTATTGCATTTTGATCAGGCAACCTAGAAGACATTTTTCCGCTGAAAGGATACCCTGGAGCTTATAATACCAAGTTGTACGTGATCCTGTAAAAGCAACTTATTTATCAGATTTCATATTATAAAAAGGTCAATGGAGAGGGCCCAATAATGCGTCTTAGACACTGGAAATACAACCCAGAGGGAATTTTTGAAACAACAGCAAACTTTTGTCTGCAAGAGGGATGTTGGAAGGAAGGGCATCACAGTGTTTTCACAACCCCCCCAGGTCACCAGTGGAGGGCAGCTGTGATGTTTTTAACATATGTATTACATTCTAAATGTGTCAGGGGCTGTTGGTGGGGGGAGGTCCAGCAGAGACACAGCGAGGCGCGTCAGACACACACAGTTATGCCAGCTGTGTTGGGACATTTCGAGTGTGGTGTCTGCATAGCAGTGGTGAATGCTGGGAGTCTTTCCAGTGACCTTTGCCTCACATCGCATCTTCCTCCTTTGCTTGGGTACATTTCCAATATTTCCACTCCAGAAAAGAAACATTCCCCCTCTTCAATCGGCGATTGGTGTCTCTTCTTCTTCAGAGGACAGCAGCTTGTCTGAGGTGTGAGGCGATGAGGAGTCCCAGCCAGCTGTGAAACCAGAAATCAAACAGTTGGGCCAGAAATAGAGGAGAGTGTTGGCCTGCTGTGGATTTGTGCATTTCCTCTAAGTTAATTCAGGTGACTACAGACGGGAATTTGACTGAAATGTGCAAATTAAGGTGACCAATTTCTTATCAGAGAAGAAGAAAGAAAAGAAAGCTTCGCCCCAGACAGCAACACCAATGCTTGATATTCAGATTTGGTTTTTACTTGGTGTCTTTCCAACAGCCAAAAAAAAAAAATCAAAACCTAATGAATGCGGATAATATCGGCATTGTGATGTCATTGTGTAAGCAAATATTAGCGCAGTAAGGGAGGTAAGGGAAATTTAATTAGGTGACTAATTTAAATTGTGTAAAAATATACTGTAACCAGCCCTAACGTGTCTGTACAAGCCCATTTTCACAGCAGGTTAGCTTGAACAATTGCTCAAGAACTGCTTTCTTGTGGTTACTGTAGCAACTCCGGAACAGTCAAAAGCACAGGATTTCCAGAAACTCCAGGGTTTTATGGCATCAAGATTGTGACAAGGCCCAGTTCTGGTAAAGTATTCATGCAAATCTGACGATCACTTCCCCTCAGTGACGGCAGCTGTGATAAAGATGTGCAAATTCAGGCCACGGTAAACAAATACCGAAGGCTGGAGGGTAATCTCAGGGTTCAGGGAGTTTGAGGGAAGCGCAAGACAAAACAGCCTTTGAGAGTCTTCAGGCTGCTGCTGATCAGCTGCAGATAAAGTCTGCTTGATGACGTGATCAACTGGACTCCTGGCACGTGTGTGTGTGTGTGTGTGTGTGTGTGTGTGTGAGAAAGAGAACCCACACAATACTGTCTCTCTTGTGGTGTGTTGTGGTGCTTCTAAAGCACACCGACCAGGTTAGAGCCTGCCAGTGAACAGATCAGCTGTGATCTGGCTTCCATTTTGTGACACCCCCCCCCCCCCCCCCCCCCCCCCCCGGAGGAATCACCAGACATCCATTATTTTTATTGGATGTGCAGTCTAGTTCTACGGTCACTGTATAGTTCAGTGGACGTGACTAACAAGTTCTCCGTTGGTCGGTGAAGTTGCAGGCACGGTCTCGCATTTATCAACAAGAATGTGACTGAAGGTCATGAGAGAAAGCTCCCCTAGCTTCACTGGGAGAGAACACAAACAGGCCACGGGACAGTTTGGAACAGCAGAAGATGCTGGGAGAGCAGCAGGACCACAAACACAACAGTCCAGACAGCTCAGCGGGACAGAGGCTGCGAGCATGGACGACAGGTGCCGGAGGACTCGTGGAACACCTGCCAGCTCTGTATAATCCTGAGCCTCTGTGGGCAATTTAAAATTACAGATGATCCAAATCTACAAAAATCCGTTGCAGAAGTTGACCTAAAATGTTGTGGTGCATTCGGAATGAGGGAAAACATTTGTTAGATTTGACTCAAAACCATGAATATTTGCTTGCAGCATCTTAAAATATTCGGCAGGATGCGACCCAACAGTTTCCAGGTGTTTTGACTCCTGAAAGCTTCTTTCTGGAGTCTTTTTTAGTTCTAAAGTTGCTGAGGACAGACATATGGTCCTCATGCCCCAGTGTAAGGCTGGCCTATTGTAAACCTGAGACAGCCAGTCCATGTAGCTGCTTCAGCAAACGGTGCCGTGACAGAGCTAAAAGAGCTAAAAGAGCTAAAGGAGCTAAAAGAGCAACGTGACTGATGCAGCCATGGTGAGTGAGTGGGAGTGGGAGTGGACCTGGACTTTCTGTTCTCACTGCCAGCCTCACACTTTGCTCCAGGCTACTGATTCCTAAATGGTGTAGTCTTGGATTTTTCTTTATAAAGCTCTTCTCACTCCATGTGTAGAATTTCCGCAGTGATGAGCCGGTTTCTTTATTTATTTAAAGTGACCTTTCAGCCTCCTTAGCAGATATTGCCCTGGGCAAACTGAGCTGGGTTTAAATGGTCGGGGTTGTGGGAGGGAGGCCATCATTTGTTAGCAGTGTGCTGAGCTGAAACTCTGCAGGGTTTTTTTGACCCTGGAATTCTATCGGGATGTGGCAGACAGCATACGGCAAATGAAGCGTTTCAGGTTGGACGTGGTGATAGGGTTTTGTCCTCATTAAAACGGAATCCCTGCTACGGCCGCCTCATTTGTTATCCACCACGATTCTTTCAAGGTGGAGTTTTTTGATTTGGAGGATTTAGATGGTGAAAGGCACCTGAAGCCACGAGTGGGGGGAAAAGGAAAGCTGCAAAAAGGACAACTGAAAATCGTCTCGAAGAAACTGAAATTAAAGAGCTGGAATCTTTCTTGGGTTTTATGAGCTCAATATCTCTTTTTGCTTGAGTATTTTTCTGTTTTAGACTTGTGTCATTTTTAAAAAAAATGCTTTAGATCACACTTTTGAGCACCATCGACTTCATTGTTCAAATCCTAAGGTCGCAGAATAATGTACCTTTGTTTACTTGGCCTGAAGAAGGAATAAAAAGAAGATTCCTCTGGATACGTGGCTCTAAACACCTGCTCTTGAGCACACTTGTGGCTAAATGTGCCCATGATTTGATGCAAAGGCCCCACTTAAAGGCGTTGGAGGAACATGACTGTCAGTCTCATTAACTCTACTGTGCTATTATAGGAATCACATCATTCAATGAAGCTCAGAGGAATATCGTTGCCACAGAAAGTGCTGATGCTGCAGTGGGACCAGCATGGCTGGTTCCACTATGATGGGATTTTGCATTCATTCAGAGAATCTCTAATTCCCTCAGGGAGTCTAGAGCATTATAATCCACTTAATTTACAATTAACCAGGCAAGCCACACTCATATGCAGTCAAACATGGATGGAGCTGCTGAAGCTGGGAGTCAGACATTATAGTTTGATATGTATTGTACATAGCCTTAATTTAGGACACATTAATATATGCTGCAGATTCCTGGTGCATCTATGATCCTGGTCCATCTCTGAGGATGTGCAGCGATGAAGCTCAGCTGTGCAGGGTGAATGTTAATGTTTTAACCCGCCTGTCAAAGATCAGAGCAGCTCCTGCCCCAGTTGGCCCTTTGAACTAAAACCCAGTTTCCTCCGTATCTATGTGTGCTCTGACTACATCTGCAGGATTCGTCCGCAGCGTGTTTGTGTTGGAGCGGGATTATTCAGCATCACGGTAAGGTGATCACAGATCCTGTAGCTAAAGCTACAGCTAAGCCTGAAGCGATGCAGAGTCATTAGATGCTGCTCTGTCCCACAGAGATCTTCCAGCTGCCTCTCATGCTGTTCCACACTCACGTGAAAAGTCAGCGATGGGGTCTCAAAGCCCCACCTATGGAGCCTTGTGAAACGTGCTCGGTTGAAATGGTTTCAACTTGAGTGACGGCAGAGCAGAACAGCTGGGCCATGTGAGCGCCGAGAGGTCTTCTCTGCAGCTAATGCAGGTAAAGGTGCAGGCCCTTTAAGGCTGTTCAGGGAGTTTCCAGAGAAAAGCACAGTTTTAAGAGGAGAAATGAGCTTTTGGAATGACTGGAGGGGGACGTGATCAAAGGAAATCCCTCTTCAATCAATTTTGAAATACAATTCAGTACAAATCTATATGTTGTTATGCCACCTTGGCTGGACATCATTTCCCCAAAGTCCTTGACCTTTAGAAGGTTTGCAACAAGAATGGGAGTTCTGCTACCAACATGAACTCGGAGGAGCAATATTGTTCTACGGGCAGCAAATTGAGAACACGCACACAACAGATTGTTTCTGTCAAAAAGGAAAAGTACGAGCCACAGGTGGAATGTCCAGGTTTCACACAGGTACTAACAGAATATTTGAAAAGAAGAAACAGTCTTCAGTCTGTTATATCAAAGAAAACTGGTTTGGTTGAATTACGATATATATTGATCTCTCATGTTCTGCTGCTTCATCATTAACCTCTTGTTGGTTAGTGCCTGAAAGAATATCCAGCCAAATGAAGACCCGGAATAATACATAACACAACCATAACACATGAGGATAAGAGTAAATGAGTGACATGTCTCCAATTTAATGATAATTAATTTGGGAGCTCTCGTGGCTGTGCTGCTAAAAACACGTCTGATTCATTTTCTCCTTTATTCTCTCTGCTGCAGGTTTCTTTTCACGCTGTCTTTGTTCATGATGCTCCTGCCTCTCATCTGCTTCTCCATCCACTCCTCTCCCCTCACCTTCTATCACATTTGATTTGTCTTTTCGAAAGAAACCTTTTAATTCAAGCTAGACACTTGAGCTTCCTTTATTCTGCTTTTAATCACTGTCTCTTTGACTGCTGCCACCCCCCATTTCTCCATCCCCCAGATTAATAAAAATTTATACTGAGATTTACACAGAATTAATCTGAATGCAAAATTAAAATGCTCAATTTGAAAAACAATATAAAGTAAAACTGCAACATTTACATTTAATGTGGTAGTAATGAGTAGCCCATAACACTAAATTACTGCTGTTTAGCATTGGTAGAAATAAATTCAGTCATCATTGACTAAAGTAGATTTTCTCAATGTAGTTAATGAGTTTAACGCAATTCTGTGAATACTTTTAATGAGAGGGACTTTTGCATAATTTACTTGCTTTTCAGATTACACAATACATCGCGTTGCATTTTTACTGTCGTGTTAAAGAAAATAGCCTTTACATTCCATCACTCGGAGAGCGAATGCAAAAATGTCTGTATCAGGATTAAATCCCATTAATCAAAAGAGAGAAACACATTTTCCTCCTCCCCGTGTCTTTGGAATCGTTTGAGAGGGATGGCGTCGAGGAACCGCCGCTGATCAAAGCCTCGCGCTTTGCTAGCTCCGCCAGCGGTCCTGGGGAAGAAAACGACAGATCTGGGTGAGGAGTTGACGGCGGAGAAAACGACGCACGGAAGAAGTGGGAGAAAAAAAGGTTAGAGTGACATGTGAGGACATGTTATGACTGCTGCCTTGGCAGGGCAGGGTTAATTATGGATGGCCTCCACTAAGCTACAGCGATGACGGCGGCTCGGCTCCCTTCTCCTGCTCCACATTAGAGGCTCTTATGTTTTATTACTGCTAGAAGATGCGCTGCAGCGCCGCGGCTACACTTAGCGACCCAAATGAGCTTTCTGACATGAGAAGCTAACAACAGCTTCAGCAGAGGTTTGCTGGCTGCCCTATTTTACTCACAAGGTAGCAGAGTACGTCCTCTGGGAAGCGCGCTCGCGTTATAACACGAGAGAACCGGCTGCGTCTTGGTGCCACAAATGGAGACTTATATAAAGCTATCATCCCATCACGGCCTTTGAGGTCCCTCTTATTCGAAAGGTAACTCTCTGCATATATTTACAGTCCTTACACTGTCGGCTGAATACTAATCAGGCTGGTTATTATGGCTTCAATATTCAACATTTTCCTGATTCAGAACATTGTGGTTGCTTCCATCTGTCTGTGAATAGCAATCCATAGATTGCTATTAGATCTATAGGTTTAAAAATACAGAAACAGATGGAAGATGGAAGGAAGAAACGAAAAAGGACCATATTTTCACATAAGCTGGTAGGAAGTCCAAACTTGTCATCAAAGTAATTAAATGTAAAAAAATGCATATAATATATAGTAATATGGAGAGAGAATGAAAGTAATGCACAATGGCCCCTTCTCAATGAAAACATTTGATACTTTGGTACTAAAATAGCTGTCTAATTAGTTGTAATTTCAGGGAGTTGTGAGTTGGAACCAGTTCAGCCTCGTCCTGGACGTA